>NW_008238464.1:5073735-5116822 GCF_000691975.1 Corvus brachyrhynchos
ACCCCCCCCCCCCCCCCCCCCCCGTCTGAGCCATCAGCTCTCATGAAAATCTGGAAAGCCTCATGTCCATACCAAGGTACTATGCTGCCCAGATTGGATGACAATGTTATAACAGCTGGTTTGACCTGATAGTTGTTCAGTTGTTCTTTATTGTACTGGAGAAGTGAAGATATATAGTAGCTGTCATGGGGTGTATAAATATTTTACAAATAATGAACCAACACACAAAGTCCTTACTCAATTATTATTTGGGCAAAATTCTTTTGTTCTTATAAATAAAGCTGGATTTGGCCTCAAAGCACTTATTCTACAGAACTGTTATTAGAAAACAATCACTGCAAATGCAATTATTTTCAGGGCAGCACAGAAAAGAATGCCCTATTCCCCAAGCAGAGATCAAACCAAATGATTAGGAAAAAAACCCAAAGAACACTCCAGAATGATTTGGTGAGTAATCAAAAGTAACAGAAAACACAATCTATGCCAGTGTATATTATTCCACTTCAAACACAATAGCAAAATGAAATGCAAAAGCAAAGCAAAGGTAGACGGGGACATGTGAGTTGTGTCTTATTATCAATCTGTATAAGGAATCACTGGTAAAAGGCAGAATATGTAAATACATATCTTTTAAAAGCTGAAAGAATGAAAGGGGAAATGGCATGGCAATCCATGGGCTGTTTCTGTCAGCACGCAATTTTCATAAATATATGTTTTATGTAATCTGCTTTTGAGGAATTTTCTTTTCCAAATTTGGGTGTGACAAATGCTTCAATCAATTTATATCAAGCCACAAGGATTCTGTGAACAATCGATTCCTGTTGGACATCCCTCTGCCATAAGTACTTATTCTTAAAATCTTTTATTCATTGCAGTATTCTCCACTGGGTCCTCCCTACCAGTTTATTAAGGGCCAATCTTAATAAGCAGTCACCATAAAGTTACCATAAGTACCATAAATACTTTAAACATCAGACATGAAAAATGGCGAGTGACTAAGATACCACTGTGTGTGAACACTTTAAAAAGCTACTACCTGTAGCACTGAGACCTGGCCAAAACACAGTTTTGGGATTTGCTGTAAATTTCCTCCTCCTTCACTTGGTTCAAGTCCCAGCTGAACACCTGGAAGGGTGGATAACCACTAAAGCTAAAGGATTGTGTTTTTAGAGAAATGAATTAGACACCAACAAAACTAGGGCCAAAGGAGAAGATCAAACATGCCCCTTAGGGGTATGCTGTTCTGGAATAACCTCCTCTGGGTGTAATAAGTTTGGGCAGCAGGGTCTGCAGGTGCTCTGTGTGGAAGGGGAGGATAGGAACTTCCTGGGATGCACATAATGGGTCTAGCCAGCTCTGACCAAGGTGTGAGAGATGCCAGGGCAAAGATATCCCCAAGGAACTGCAGCCATTGGTGACCCACAACAGAGTAGAGGAAAGCTAGTAAGAAGCAGAAGTTAACAGAAAGAAACCAGCACTCATGGAGCAGCAAGCCAAAACCATCATGCACACAATCCAAACAACCTGCACTCCCTACGTCTTCACAGAAGACATTGGGAAAGTCTGAGTGTAACTGCAGCAAAAATAAGGGAATTTGACATGAGGATGAGAGAAGAGTGTTTGTCTGAAGTTGAGCCTGGGGAAAGAAAAGCTTCTAATTTAAATGTTTGATTGTATTATTTATTTCCTTTTTTTTTTTTTAATGCCAAAACTTGTGATCAGAAGCTTGTGTTAATTAAACACAACAATTGGATTATTGTATCAAAAAGATTAAACTAAGTACAAATTGCACAAGACAAGGCAGTTTTGCCTGCAATGGCTGCCAGTAGCAGCAGCAGGACCAGAGAACCTGTGCTTACAATACTCAGTCTTGTCACCTACAGCGCAAAAAGCTCCCACAGAGAGTACCTGCTGTCACCTGCCAAGCTGAGTCTCATTTGCAGGGTAAACAAACTTGGAGGTTAATGCTTAGAAGGAGGGCCTAAGACCAGCACAAGGCTGGGTCTTAGTGTGCCAGAAAGGAATAAGTCACTGGAAAGAAAGCCCTCAGGAGCGTGTCTTGCTGCCTTTGCACCTATTGGAAAACCAAAAGGTTTAATGTGCAACCTTTGCTTCTGGACAAAAGTACTGCAGCAGTACCCGCATTGTCAAATCTTTTAACTCCATTTATTGATGTCAAAATGCATTGGAAACCAATCTGTCTTTCTAAGATAGTGGCATATATAAAACCATCAGCAGGACTGTGCCTCCTTTGCTACACTGCACTCCTATCTTTAAATAACGTTTTTCTGTGACAGCAAGGCAGCAGACTTGGTGACCAAGGATCTCTCTTCTAATCCTGCTTGTTCTATGCCTGTGATCAGGTTGCTTTCACTGGCAACAACATATACATTCCTCTTAGGGTAAAAATATCACTCAGAAAGAACTAAGTAATAGGACAGAAATCTGCTTCAGGATAAATGTGGACCTTTCTTAAGTATCTATTGGGGCAAAGAAAAGTTATCCAGGATAATGAATATTGCTTCTCCTTGAGGTGCATGGAAGTGCAATCACTTTTTTGGAGCTGGTCTCTGGCATGGTAATGCCCTCAAAGAAATCCTCTGTGGGAATATAAAAGCAAGTGCCAGCCTCCAAGGGAGCAGCCAGCAACATGTCAGAAACTGACTGACATCAGTGGCAGGGTAGTATGGAAGTGATAAGAATGGAAATAACCAAATTAGTGTTTAAGGCCACTCTACATGGTATCAGCTTTTCTTTGAGTGGGAGGTATGAATGTTCCCTGAGCTTCCAGGGAAGAGGGAATACTTTCAGCATTTTGCCCAAAGGTTCAACAGACCCATGTGAATCGCCTTAGCCTTATCCCAGAGATTAAGTTAGCCAGCTGTTATCAAAGGCTGACACTGACAAAGTTAAGTGCACATGGGTTTTGGACACAGTGGAGCAATGCTGGAAATAACCAGGTTATTTTACGCATTTCCATAAAAGTGAGAAGTCTGCAAGTATGAAACACAGGTCCATTGCTTTGAACTTTTTTTGATAGCAGTTTGGATGCCAAAACAAATCTATGGATTCCTGAGTACCTTGGACCTTGGATGTTTTTCAAGGCACTTTTTCCCCGCAAGCCTTATTCTCACTGCACTATTCTTACTGACAGATTCTAGACTTAATATCTGAGGGGAAAACAGGGAAAGTGTTACCAGAAGGATCTGGAACTGTAGTACTACAGAACACAGTCCTGTAGTACTGTGAAGGTCCAGACTATTGACTTCTACGTGCTTCTCTGCATATCTCCCTGGTAATTATGTTTCACTCTTTCTCTCTCATAGTATTCTCTCACCAGCCTGCCCAATTCTTAAATTTCTAATTGGCTTCTCTTTGTACCAGTATATCTGAATTATCACCCCATATTTCTGAACTGCCACTCTAAGTCTGCAAGTACAACCTAAAAAACTGGCTTCCTATATGAAAACATGCAGCACAGTATTCCTTATGAGAAGTAAATAATAGGTTTTTAGGTTTTAGTCTTGGACACAAGGAGATATTGATATGATCTATTATGACAGAGATTTAATTTTCACTACTATCAATTAAAACACCACTCTTAAATCAGGAATGAAGAGTCTTAATAAACACTAAGATAAAAAACGACTTATCATGTCTTTCATTTTGATGTATGTACTTAATATTCTCTTTCATCACTGCAAGAAGATAGTGATCTTGCCAAAAGCTAGAGCAGCAAAGGGAGTGGGACTGATAAAGAGCCGCTGCTCTCCAGCTAACTGAGGAGTTTCTTTAGCTGCAAGATCTTATTAAGACTGTACCTTGAGCTTCTAAAAAAATTTAATCTAGGTGCCTCTTGGGGAGAGGCAACAAACACTGCGTGATGGGCTGCTGTTCTTTTTCTCTAGTTCCCACAGCATAAAATAAGCAAAACCAATTAGATCTTTCATGCAAAACAACAGCAGAGATTGCCGTGTGGTGAGATCCATGGCTGACTTGGCAATGCTGATGGCAGGGTGAGAATCTGGCACTGCAGAGACTCAGATTTAGCTTGAAGCAAAAATAAAAGGTAAAATTCATCAAAAAGGGTACATTTGGGAATGGATGACTGGAGAGAATGGATGAGGTTGCTGGCTGAAGCCTGACCTGCTTTGGTAATGACCAAGCAACTTTATTATCTGGATGTTTCACATGATCTATTAGGTTCATATTGTGTTCAAACTTCTATGCAAGCTGTAAGTAAACAGAGAAACTCTGAACAATTGATCAATTTGATCTTCATAGCAGAAGCTCTGATTCTTCAGCTTAACAGTTTTCTTCTATTAATTGACTCAAATGTTCTCCTCTATAATAGGATATATGCAACAATCGCTCTTATGGTGATTATAACTTCACAGTACTGACACTGTAATTGTGATTCAAAATGCACTTTCAAGTCCCTAATTTCAAACACTTCTGTCATAAGGAAAAAGACATCCTCCAATCTCATAAAACAAATTTTATTTTTGTTTACCACTTTTTAAATATCACAACTTGACCAGCCTGCTGTCAGGGAGAAACCGGGGATGGCGGCTCCCAAAGAACAAGGGAGCTGAGGCTGAAAAACCAGCTAGCATGGTAGGAGCCTTCTGCAGTATCCAAGAGAGGTAAGCATGGCAGGTCCTGAGAGAGCAGCCAGCTTGGACCAAGAGTTTGGATATCACCCTGATTTGGATATCAGGGTGTGGTGATGAGGCAGATACTGGCTCAAGCTAGGAAGTCAATCAAAAGATTGAGATCAGGTCTGATGAAAACAAATGGAGTAAGACAGGCAGTTATCTCCCAGGCAAGTCCACAGTGACAAGAAAAGTCCTAGGTCAAGCTGGGAGGTCAGCCCAGGGGTCAGAGTCCAGATCAGCAGGTCCCATCACCAGGCAGAGGAATGGCTGTGGCTGAGCTGGGGACCAGTGCTCCTCTGACACAGTGGGCAGAGAATGGATGCTGAGGGCTGAACAAAACCAGCTCCTGGGCCCAGGAGCAAGAGTGGGGATGAAAGCCCCAGGTGAGTTTGGTTGGAGCCCAATAAAGAATATTAATGACCTCAGGGCCCTGACAGACATTTCATCATGCCCTCAAGCAAACACCAAAATCAATACTACAAGCATTGTCTTTCACATTTGTATTTTTGTAACATATATCAAAACAAACAAAAATAACCCCCTTAAAAAGCCTACTCTCTCTACAAAGAATTTTGCAATCTGACACACATGTATTTAGCTTAATGTATTTTATTCATATTTATTCATTCGTTCTGTAATGTCCTTTATCTATTAACCAATAATAGATAACAACAAAAGATTATAATGCAACTGAGCAGGAATCTTCCAATATGATCCTTTGACTCCCATGAAACCAGCAGAGCTAATGAAGATATCGACATCCAGCAATTCAGCTACTGCACATCAGTGCACATCTGCACCAATCCAAACGGGAAACTTCAAATCAGGCATCACAGCAGTCGTACAGATGCCAGATCAGGTCTGAAAGCAAATTGACCACTTCGGTACAATCGGTGTTATAGTTCTGCTACTTCCAGCTGTAGTCTGGAGATCCCTGCATCATCATAGAGATGTATTCCACTGAGCTTTGCTTAGACTAAAAAACAGCAGGAGGGTTTTTTTGCCATCTCTGGCTTTGTTTTGAATACTGAGTCTGTTTCAAAACTGTGAACACCATCTAAAATTCCATGTTTTTCCAATCAACATCTTTGGTTACAATGCATTTAAAATTAAGCTGTTTTTCATAAGAAACTTACCTCAGCTATCTATGCTATACTTTGTGTAAAAAGAATGTCATCCAGAGAGTCTGTAGAGGCTTGTATTTTATATATGGTGATTACAAATACAGAAATCCAAATATTTTAATGTATCAGTCTTTAATGGCTAGGAGGCAGGACATTATATCCAATGCCATCTCCACAGTTAAAAGATATCACCTAATTTTTGTGGAAGAGAAAGAAAAGAGATGAAAAATCTATTTTAGCTTAATGTTAGCAATGATAAATACTGTCCTTCAGGATACAACTGAATGTTTATCTTTCTGCCTTTGCTTGAGGCAAGATGATGGGGTGAGTCACAGCACTAGGAAGGATGAGTTTGGGATTCATGGAAATGTTTGATGTTTGATGGCAGCTTTTGTCAGTCCAATGTTATAGTCCTTGTTTTTTTTAACTGCATCATGTGCAACCAGGTGCAACCAATTCAGATAAGCCTGTTGCCATAAGTGTAAATATCTTAAAAATTGAATAGCTGAAAAGAGAAAACTAAAGGCATAAAAGTCTTCATATGTACAAGAGGGTTTGAGTTACAGCTCCTGGAGGAAAAATAGCTCTAAGTCTCAAACTTAGACAGGAATATTTACTGGTTTGTTTTAGTTTCAATTGTAAGTATATTTCTTATGAAAGAGAAAAGTCTGATACATCAGTGATGAACTACTGCACAGATGCATCTTCCTTCCACCGTGCTCAGTTTTACACCAGGATAACTCCATTTATTTACAGTAAATTTCTTGCTGAAAATGATGGTTAAAACTCATAAAAATAAATTGCCTAACATTTTCTGTTAAAAAATATTTGGGGGGCATTTTCTAGAGAAACTCCTGCTGTTGACATTACTCAGATCTTTCTAAACCATCTGGGCTCAGGAAACGCTCTTTTAAATTCTTTTCAGATTTAGCTGGCACTTAAAAATAAAAAATCTAATTCTCATATTTGAATTGTGATTCCAGCTCATGCCAAAGAGTGGATGGACATAAACATTCCAGTCTCACTGAGGGTCCTCAAAGCCACCAAACGAAGCTCACCTCAGGTGAAGCAGCAGAGCAGTGCACCAGGCATGCTCTCAGGAGGCAGGTGGCTCAGCAGCCCAGCGTGGTGCAGGGTGACAGCTCCTCCTTGGGTTAGTTCTTTGCATCAGGTGGCAGCAGCTTATTTTGAAGTTCAGGCACTGACATGCCATGATGTGTTGCTAGGCTTCCTATTGCCTCCTACTAAAACAGTGGACGAAATTATGTTCAGCTCATACCCTCACAGCAAAAGAACTACTCAGCATAAGTTGCCAAATCAAAAATTTGGAAGGCAGCAGATGCCAAATACAGTTTTCATGCTGCTTTTACACTTTCTGTATCTATGCTACCATCTTAATTGTTTTGTAACATCCCATGTTTCCAAAAACACCTACTTTATTCAACACACATATCAGGGAATTCATTTGTAATTATTTAGTGAATGCTGCTATTAGGAAGTTTGCTGAAAGCAAAGTAAAAGACTTGGGAAAGCAAAGAAAGGCACTGGTGTTAGAACAGGTGTCCTGATATTAAAATTAACTGTATTTTCTCCATGTCTTTGCCATTTGCAGACTATTGAGAAAACTAAAACAAATTACAGCAAAGCATGAAGAGCCAGAAAAAGCTCTGGGTTTGTCTGTGTTGTATTCAGGATCACTAGGAGCAACTGGGAACAGAGCTGACCATTTCCTATTGCAGCACACACCTACAATATGGCTGTTCAGAGTCTCTGACAATAGACAAGCATAGACAAGATGAAGCAGCAAAGAGCTCGCAAAGGGAAGGCTCTGTCATTACTCCACAGGGGCAATGACAATTCTGAGGGATGAGAACACGCTGTGGGGCACCTCACAAACTGGTTCTTACACTCCATTTGAATACACTGAGAGGCTTTGGAGAACATCATGACTCATTTCTAGCCTGCACAATTGTTTACAACTCCATGCTGAGTAGTACTAAATGGAAAAGTTTGCATGCCCCTGGACCTCATTCCAACGTGAAGCTGAAACTTGTCTAGGGAAGACACTAAAACCCATGAGCTGGAATCATTCCAAAGCTACAGGAGGTCATCATCATCTGAATTAGTGAAGATAAGACACTTTTAATCTTCGTTTGCTCTTTATAATTGTGGATTTTTATTAACACAGTTAATGGTCATGAAACTAGGACATCCATGAATGGGCCCTCGAAGGACATGTGAAACAGAGAGGACTTTGAAACATCCCAGTGTGGGAAAAGGGCAGAGCACACCAGAAGAATGAACTGTGGTTGCAGGCAGCATGTCAGTCTGCATTACCTTTCCATGCTTGGTGTTACATAGGAAGAGAGAACATAAGTGAAAAGCATTGGGAAACAAAAGAGAAACAGCAAGTGAAGGAAGTGGAACACTGATAAAGAACAGAATAAGAAGAAGATGTAAAAGTGACAGAGAACCCATCTAATTTCCTCCTCTCTCTCATCAATCAGAAAAAATTCTGTGTCATTTTCATGTGTAGGTTCTGATTACCTTCCTGTTCATAATTTTGACTTTGTTCCTGCTTTCCCCACCATGAAAAAGTAAAAGCCACAGCACTGTTAGAATACAACATCAAACTGGGCCCAAAATAACAGCAAAGACCCACTGAATGGATTCTTGCAGTATCAGCATAAAACCATATCCTTGGCTGGCAAATGCTTTAGCCTGAGTGATCCCACTGAATCATTTGTATAAATGAGTGTTTGTCATTGCCCACAAAATTTCACAGATAAGTCCTCATTGAAACATGTAACATATACACATTACACTACAGGTAGAAAAGCAGACAAAAAGAAAAACAAAACAAAAATCCCAAACAAAACAACAACCAACCAACAACAAACCAAACAAATCTGCGTACCTTGTGTAGATTTACATAACTCCACACAGACTTCACTCCCTAACTGTATTAATTTGCACTGGTTGCAGATCAGCCTGAGACCTTTCTACCTGAAGCTTACAGATGAAAATTCTCATTCTGCATTTCTTGCATTCCTGAAATTCACATTCAATTAAGAATTTATGAAAGGAAGGCTTAAAGCCTAAATTGAACCATTAATTCTCTCTTGTGCTAACAGATCATAGCAAATTAGAGAGAAAGGAAACAAGACAAGGAACAAAAGGACTTTTTTTTGTGGAACATAAATTATCTTTGACTATACGCTCCTTGGGAGGTGGGAAAGGCCATTATTGATTGTTAAAGTATTGGGTGTGGAACAAAGACTAATGGTAAAACCCTGTAGTTTTTGCTAATATTAAATCATCAATACCATGTACCTTGAACAGCAGCTCAGAGAGAGAACTATATGCCCAAACTCTACTGTAATTTTTGTAACTGCATTAACTGTCCTAATAAGGGATGTTATTATCTCCCCTGTCCTGGTTTTCAGCTAGGGTAGAATTAATTTCTTCTCAGGAGCTGTCACAGTGCTGTGTTTTGGATTTGGAACGAGACTGGTGTTGATAACACACATGTTTTGGGTTTTTTGCTAAGTCTTGTTTATCCAAAGTCAAGGACTTTTTCTCCCTTGTCTCATGCTCTGCCAATGAGGAGGGAGCATAGCTGGGACAGATGACCCTGGCCAAAGGGATATTCCACACCACAGAACAGAATGCCTAGTATGTGAACTAGGGGGAGTTACCTGGAAAAGGCCAATCTGTGTTCAGGAAAGAGCATCTGACATTGGTCAGCAGGTGCTATGCAACTGTATTGTGCAGCACTTGGTTTCTTCCTTTTATTTTCATCATTACTATTATTTACCATTATTATTATTTTCCTTTATTTTAAATTATTAAACTCTCCTTATCTCAACTTACAGGTTGAACTTTTATTCTCCTCTCAATTCCACCAGGGTTGAGGTGGAAGAAAGGGAATATTGGACAAGCTGTGTGATGTTTGATCTCCAGCTGGGCTTAAAACCACAACATCCCCACAAACATTCCTCAGTAAGAGGCAAACTGCATATATGTGTATATGTTCTTGTTATCTTAGTAGTCTTTCTTGCTGGAGCTGTATGACTGCCTTACAAGAAAAGTTTGAAAAGCAGCTCAGCAATGGCTAGGAGGAAAAGTGGAGAAAGGAGATTGAAAAAGGAGAGATGGAGACTTGTGAATGCATTTTGGATCCGTTAGTGAAAATGCAACTGAAAATCTACAAAAGATTGCTGAAGAACTAGTAGGGATAGGGAACTGATGGTCATATTTGAGATAAGGAGAAACTGCTGCTCTTGGTCTGAACTTTTTTTGTGGAAACTGTATTTGCTGACCTGTAGGAGAAAGGGAACAACTCCCTCTCATGTCTTCCTGAGCAAGTCTTCCAGCCTGGCATTATCAGAAGTGGGAGGCTTGGTGAAAGGCAAGGACAAAGGTAGATGCCACTTTCTGAAGGGAACTGCCCCCACAAGCTGCAGAGTCAGGAGAAGAGAACAGGTGTCAGGGGGAATGGTAAAAAGAGGAGTTTGTCTGGCTGCAAGATGAAACGAGTGTTGTGACCAAGGCAACAGCTTGCAGAGCCATGGGACCAGGCCATCTCCATGCCAGTGTGGAAGGAAAGACCACATGCCATATATATCTATAGTCAATGCTGTTGTGACACTGCAGTTGTGACACTGTCCAGGAGCCCAAGAGGGACACTAGTAACAAACCCACTGGTTCTCCAACACCATATTTCAGTCCATGCATATGCTCACCATTAATTTTAAACAATTGAGATGTTTACACCTAATGTAGTCAGATGACACACTTGTAGTCAAAAGAGCAAAACCAGTACTATTAGCACACAACTTATGTGAGTTATTCTAGGCACCTGTAGTATGGCGAATCACACTTCGAAAGTGCCTATTCTTCCTGTTGCTTCCAAAGGAAACTCAGTTTGCATAGATGGTGAAATATTTCTATGTTTGGTGAGGTGAATCTAAACTTTTCAGCCCCTCTCCTTAGTCATTCGCTGTAAAATATGTCAGATGTGTGTGAAGGAGTAGTTCCGTAGTTATCCATTTCAGTCATAGACTGTATCTCCTCAGCTTAATCATATGAGACAGCCCAGTCATTTTGATTATGCTCTTTGCCTGACTGAAATGGCTAAATCTTGTTTGCATGTAACTGCGAGCTCTGCAGCTGGAGCAACAGCTTCAGCACACATTATGCAGGTGCCTGTACCCATTATGAAAGGAAAGTTTTCAATCATTTAAGCTATGTGGTTAAAATTGTATCTGAAAAACTATTAATTAATCACTCTGCATAGGCATGCCATTCATCTGCTCAGAGCCCAATTAAAGTACACAATCGAAGACTATTAATGAACAATGCCTTAAATGCTGAGCAGAACACTTATGGCTTGATAAATAGTCCCATTTTATTGGGCACTCTTTTTAAATGCACCATTTGAATACAGATAAAAGCGGAGTCAGTTGACTTGCAGATGTTGCTTTCATTAATGGATTAATGTGATGTGTAATAGATTATACTGATTTCCATTAAATCAAACTTCAATAGATTAGCTGACATATTTGAGAAACTTAGTCATTTTCTATGTAATGATGACAAGATGACTCATCAGCATGACACTTTATAGACAGAAGTAGCACTTTTGTGCACTGTTGGCAGACAGTTGGCTCCTGTACCACCTCTACAGCTTGGTTTTACTTTGAGGTTGACTGATTGATCCTATTTAATCTTGTTCAGTGTAACAACAGTGACCAGAGGTGAGGGGAACATGGTCTTAGAAGCTTTCCATTTGTGAGCTTTCCTCCACACTCCCCTCAGTGACAGTCACGTCTGTCTGGCTCTGGGTATAACCACTTGTACCTCCTCGGAGAAATGTAGCTCAAGGCCAAGTTCAACACAAGACTTTTTAAATCCTTATTACTGGCATCAGTGCAATATAACAGGAGGCCAAAGAATTTTTTCTCTTAAGAAGTTGGTGCTGACATATAAACATGAAAAGTAACCTTAAAATAACTAGAAAAGATAACCCATTTTTAAAAAGTTTTTTGTACTATTTTTCTGCAGTTTATTTTCCTTTAATGGTTTGGTGCACTTTTTCACCTACTTCCCTTAAAATTTTGGTATGCAAGATAAGCAATACTCTGTGATTTTTTGGTATAATCTTGCACTGTGTACTGACTACAGGGACAAAGTAGAAAAGTGTATACCATAGGGTTGTTCAAACAATAGGTGTCCTTGAAGAAAGTATTTCTCTCTTAAGGGAAATGCACTGATGAGATAAAGCCACATTACAAATAAATATTCATAGTTCCAGCATGCTCCTAGATATAGCCTTACACATTATTTTAAAGGACAAAATCTCCTAAGGTTCAAGGTAGGCATCCTCTGTTATCATCCTGAACATCCATCTCACCACTGCAGGACTGCAAAGATTCTTATTACTGCACAGCATTATTAAGAGAAAAGTCCCTGTACTGTAAAAAACATGAACTATCTTCATTTTTCACACTAAAGGATCACCAGTGAAGTCCCTTTTTTAAGATCTGAGATGCAACTATTTAGACAAAAGATACATTTTGAAGGGAGGCAAGAGCCTTTTAAACCTTTACATCTAAGAGTTTATGCAATATCTTCAAAAGGAGAAACTATATCTTAAGGAAACCTTGACAAAAAAAATGAGACAAAAAATCTATGGCAATTTTGTACAGTCATAACCATATGAGTTAGTTTCTTTTTAACCTCAGACTATTTTACACTAGGTTCCTGCACATGTATTTATCCAGCAGTAGTACAAATGCACATGGGGATTTACAAATAGGTTCATTATTGGGCCCAACTCAGCTTCCACAGGTATATGCAGAGATGCAGATCCAGTGTGAATGAAATGGCTTTTTCCAGGTGGCATAAAACACACATTCCAGTATTTGTATATTGTCATGGGGTTATATCCCCACTTACTAACCATTTCCCATCTTCCCTCAAAGCAAATCTACATCTCATATTTGTCATCCACTTCACTAAGAGAAGGTTTACAGAACATTGAGCACTTCAAAAATCCTGCCCCAAAGGAAAAGTTTGTATTGTGATATCTCAAAGTCAGGATCAGTGGGGACTACAAATATATCAGGCTAGGTTTATAAGTACCTTTATTTTGTGTGTCCTTTCAGATTCATTTAAGAAAATAAACCTAGGATTTTGCAATTTATTTCATTTGTTGAGAAAAATTTAAATGTGACAATTTCATCTCTGCGACTTTCCTTATTCTTTGGAGACAGCACTCTCTGTCTCATTTGGTTAATACCCTCATCAACATGTTTTATGTTTATCAAAGTATCCCAGTGGGCTGGACACATGTAGTGGATGGCTTGGTGAGCCTTGTGTCCTTCACCCCGTGCTTATTGGGATGTTAAATCTTCTTCATATCCCCAGTGCATCAGCCATTAGTTTGGAGGCATATTTTAAAGCTTTTATTCACAGAAGCCTAAAGCATGATCAAAAGTTGTCTGAAATCATCAAGGTCTCTGCTGGCTCCTTCACCACTTCAGAAGATGCTCTTGTCAGCATGGTCTGACTCATCAGTCTATTCTCACACTGATGGTTCATTAGAACAAAATAAATGAAAGATCCCATGGATCTGGCAAGTCAAGATTTTATAGCCAGTGTGTGTTCTGCATATAGTACTCACTCACAGAAACTGGACAAAAAATCCCTCTTTCCTTTTTTCAAGGCAAAATGAATTTCTCTGTTATAATTCTGTTTCTTTTCTTCAGTCTCCAGGCTGGCATCTGGTGTCTTAGATTACTAGAAGGACCTTGAGGCAGAAGGTCAGCCAGGGGCACTGCTGGGGACTTCAGTAGCACAACACAGCTGCAAAATCTCCTTTGCTGGCAAACCATCAGCTGTCTAGACCTGCCAAGGGGTGGCAGTGAAAGGATGGACGGGAGACGTGCTGATTATTCTCTCAGCAGCATCCACTTAGCACATCTTTTATGATGAGCTTGGAAAGGTCTTGTGCATCACTAAGTCACCCTATCCTATACAGTCTAACAGAAGAAGCTAAGAGTTGAGTAAACCTAACTTACCCTTTCATCTCCACAAGCAGTCTCCAACGAGTAGCATTTGGAGTCATGCCCTGGATGAGGCCAGACTCATTGCACAAAAATTGTGTTTATCTTATTGCTTGGTCAATTTTCCAGTTGGGTGAAATCCACTCAATATAGACTGTTACAATGTTAAAATACAAGTAAAATCACCTTATAAAATTATTATTTTCTTGCATTGAACACATTAATAACAAATACATTGGAAGCATTGCTCTGTACCAGACCTTTGTTGTCAAAAGGGGTTAGCACACTCAGCTTTAGCAGAAAGCCCCACAGTACAGAGTTTAAATTAGCATCCCATTGTTGAGAGAGGGATCCAAGAGCAGGAGGGGCAACGTAGAACAAGACCCCATAGTCCAGACTTGGGATAACTACAGCTGCAACATGTAAGAAAAGATGGTGAGATCTGACTGAAGAACTTTGCTATTATCCAGTTTCTAACATATGCCAATTTCTTTTCCTAAACCAGAAAAATATTCACCAATACTGATGAATAGAGATTTTTGAAATAGAAAGAGAAAACAAATAGATTTATTACAGACAGGACTTTTTTCCTCAATTTTCTTGTACAGAGTCTTGTGGATTACAAACAGTAAACAAGGCCCTATGCCTTCATACCACTCAAGCCCTGGGAAAAGAAAGGAAAGCCATTTCAGAATCATCCATCAAAAATGAAAGCACATAGTAAAGATGCAGTTTCCTGAGAAAAGTGTGTACTTTTAAATGAAAATGTGCTTTTGAAAGGGCAATTTATCAATCAAAAAACACTCTAAACTACCTTTGTGTTTTTATGCAGAAGACCATAAACACTTTATAAAGCTTGGATTAGGTACTTGTGGATACAATGAAGTACACAGAGGAGATGCTGTTGTTTCCCTGTTAATTTTCTGATTCTTAGGCAATGTTCTCTGCTTCCGACAGGATAATTTTTGTATTTTTGGCTCATTAAATTTACCAGAGAAGAGGTTCGACTTTGTATGAGATTCTTTGTATCATTCTACTCTTGATAAAAAATTTGGTATGACTTGTGTAGGTTTTTGTTTGCTTGAAGAGTGAGGGTTTAACAGTATATACTGTAGCACATATGATCCAAATTTGATTGTAAAGGAATTTTTTTATTTTCAGGTATCTGCTGCCAAACCTTACGGATTTCTGCATGCACTCCTCCCTTGTTAGCAACCATTAGAGCAAAGGAGTGACACAAAATATCAGGACACATTGTCATATTAAATGTTAGGACACGGCATATCTGTGCATATTCTGACAACAGTTATGGGTTAGAAATATATTCTAGGAAAATATTAAACAGCCCTATTACTCTGTGTCTCTTGGCTGATGTGAAATCAGACATGGGCTATGGATCTTTCTATTACACCAGCTGTTTATGTCAAGCTTGGGGCGGTCACAGCAATTAGCGTGAGTAATATTCATCATCTTTCCAACTCACTTACCATCGACTCTGGCAACAGCTCACACAAACGACATCAAAGGCAAAGTCTGCCTCAGATGGTTTATAAAAGCCTGGTCGTCCAGATGAACCCAAATGAATCATAAGTTCACAAGAAATTCCTTCAACTCCATTCTAGGGAAAGCAGTTTTGCTATTCATAGATTCAAACAATCATAGAACAGTTTGGGCCTTCGGAAGGGACCTTTAAAGGTCATCTAGCCCAACTCCCCTGCCATGGACATCTTCAATTTAATCAGGTCAGAGTCCCATCCAACCTGACCTTGAATGTTTTCAGTGTTGGGACATCTGTCATCTCTCTGGGCGACCTGTTACCTGTTTGTAAAAACTTTCTTCCTTATATGTAGTGTGAATAGACTATTCTTCAGTTTAAAACAACTACTCCTTGTCCCATTGCAACAGGCCATGCCAAAATGCCCATGTTTTTCTTATAAGACCCCTTTAAGTACTAAAAAGGCCACAGGGAGGGCTTTTTAGTAGGTTCTCTAGGCTGAACTATCCAAATTCTCTCAGTCTTTTCACATAGGAGAAGTTCCCTCTGATCATTGGACCCGGTCCTCCAGACCCACTTCAACAGGTCTGTGTCATTATTGTGTTGAGGACCCCAGACATGGGTGCAGCACTGCAGGTGGGGTCTCATGAGAGCAGGTAGACGAAGAGAATCATGTCCCTTGCCCATGCTGCTTTGGATGAAGCCCAGGACACTGTTGCCTTTCTGGGCTGCAAGCACGCATTGCTGGCTCATGTCCAGCCTCTCATCTACCAATATCCCCACGTCCTTCTTGGCAGGGCTGCTCTTGATCTGTTCTTCCCCCAGCCTGTATTGATACCAAGGGTGCCCCCATCCCAGCACAGGACCTTGCAGCTGGCCTTGCTGAACATCATGAGGTTCACAGAGACCCGCTCGATACATGAGAGACAAAGCAATGATGGATAGAGAAACAATATAAGAAGACGTAATCAGGGAATGGTTTAATATTAAAGGTAAAATACCAAGTAAAAAAAATTCTAGAAGCGTAGGCTGGACACCTGTTTAACTATTCTCCTGAGGCCATTTTTTCTGGAGTCATCACGGTAAATTTGGTGTTTATTTTGGCAGGGCAGAATTCTTTTGCAGGAAGAATTGGAAAGACAAAGAAAAACGCTAAGTACAGTAAGTGATCTAAGGCTAAGAAAGTAATGAACCCCCTTAATGAACCAAGAAGTTTTAATTTCTTTGTTTAAAGAAAAATTCAATTCACCTATATTCTGTATATCAAGGAATATTTTGCCTGACACACACAGAGTTGAAGAGCTCCTGTGTACTGCTATAAATGAAAAGATTAACATATCGTCTTCTCAAAGGCACAGTGAACAGCTGTGTATTGAGAATATCCATTAAAAAGATATCTAACACAGAATTAATTTTTGTTCATTATAAATTCATAATAGGCAAGTCTGTACTTTTCATGCTGACTCTAGTTTTATGCTGTCAGAGCTTTTTAACTATGCTACATTGCCTCAGCACTTCATTTTACTGCAGACTGATTGTGTTTCTCGAATGGCTCTATAATTCCTCAAAAAAATCATCCCATGGCAACAAAACAAATAGATTTTTATGGAGGTATTTTTTCCCCAAAGTAAGTTAAAAAAAATCTTTTGAAGGCAGCTAGCTTTTGAAAGATTTTGTGTGTGTTTGTTCCTCACTGGTTCATTCTACCTTTCCACGGAGGTAAAAAAGGCAAAAAATTTTCTTCTAAGCACAGACCAATAGGCCAAAAGGTTTTACCTTTAAAGTACATAACTATTCACATCATGAACATGATTTTAATACACAAAGTCTTGCATTTGTAAATATTTCCATGTATCACTTTAAAGAGCTCCAATAGCATTCTTTTAATACTGGTTTGTTTTCAGTTTTAGAGTCCCTGTAGACTGCCCACATTTCCTGAGGAGAACCTTCAGGGATATTCTTGTTCACACATTAGGATGAACATTTGAGCCTTGAAATGTCCTCTGGGGTGATTCAACAAACAAGTTTAAGAGTATCCCGTGCTTGGAAAACATTGCAGAAGCCATTACATAGCCCAAACAGCAGTACAGCATGGGCTCCTTTCCCAGGGGACTTGTTCACTCATGCCTGGCACATCTCTTCAAAAAAAGACTCTGTTTATCTGGTATACCTCACAATGCAAGTGTCTCAGTGATCTTGTCTGATGTCTTTGTCCTGGGCAACAGCCACTGTTTCTGGTCCTCACTGGGAAACAATTATGTATCTACGGTGTCACCTTGTCTCCTGCTGTACCCCAGGGCAGGACATTAGCTCCTGAACTCACACCACCTGTATGAGGTGACGGGGCCTAATTCCTCCTTCATCATTTTCTTCCCCTGCACTTAAAAGGTTCTCTTGGAGCCTCTGGCATGACCAAATCCCAGAAGGGTTTTCAGGGGCAAATTGAGGACATTCCAGTGGTCTGGGACCCATCGGGCAGACCAAGTCCATGTGAGTGTGTCCAGATTTGCCAGTCCTTGCTTTAGCTGCCAAGAAGACACAGATAAGTCTAGTGGGAGCAGTGGGAAGTGCTGGTAGACCAGGAGGGTCCAAGTAATTTCATTCTGTAAACCCACACATTCTCTTTGATGCAATGCATTGTTTTATACAAAGCTGCAGGGTGGTCATCACAGGATGTGGGTTACACAGCTGAGTCAAGCTGGAATGAAAACACCTGCAGCTGCTCCAGGAACATCTAAGGATGCCATGCCAGAGGTACGCCCTCGTGCCCAGCAGCAGCGGGGGCGTAAGCACTGTGCTTATGGCAGGTTTACAGCAGGATGTTCTGCACTGAGGAAGCTTCACAGAGTGAGTCTTTGGGCGAACCTTAGGCTGGTGTGGACATAGACCCTTGGAGACTGCTTAACACACCCTGCAGTAAGGAGAAGTCTGCAGTTATGTTTGCAGGGCTGGAAGCAGTGGCACAGTGTTTATGGCATAGGTCCTAGTGAAAGGAATGGAGCACACCCCTTCCCTGAGACAACTGCCGGTGATCACACCCTTCTGGGAGCACAGCGCACAAGATCTTGCAGATCTGCCCAGTTCCAGTGCCCAGATCCCTGGTCCCAAGGCCAACTGCAGTTAGGATGTAGAGTTATAGGATGAGTTAAGAGGGTTAGAGCTGTAAGGTTAAACCTCAATTCAATGGGAACAATTTTATAGTTCGGTCAGTCAGTCAGCTCTTCCTATTGGTTTGCATGGACATTTACAGGCATGAGTCTGAAGTTTTCAGGAGAAAAATTCAGTTTGGAAATAGCTGCAGGGAGATTTTGGCAGCAATAAATACACACAGCCTTGCTAACAATTTTTCTTCTGAGTCACATTGCAGAAAACAAAAGATAATTAAAGGTAGTTAGAGGCTGACAAATACTGTTTCAGAAAGCAATGTGTAATGATGGCTGAGACGGTTCAGTGATTGAACTGCCTTTGTAAACATACAGTCTGCCCTCAGGCCTCAATCTTCTGGGTTGAACATATTTGTCAACAGCCTACCAGCACTTTTCAGGTGGCATTTGGCACTACTCAGAATTGGGTATTAGAGCCATGTTTGTGGCAATGATATATTGCATTTATGAAGTCAAATCACTCTTCCAGCAAACTTACAATGATATTGTACTGCACAGACTCTGTGACATACATATTTCCCTGACTTCAGCATATTTAGCATTCTTTGTGTACATTGCTTTGCTGGATAGGGTTGTCTGATCACAGAAATTAATTTTCAAAGGTATTTTAACTTACGTATGGAAAGCAGAATCTAGATTCACAGACTCTAAAATTCCATGGATTTAAAAATTAAAGAGCGAGAGAGAGAGGACTCTATTTCTGAATGTTTTCTGCTGTCTAGAGCATGAATGAAAGACACCAAAATGCTTTGGGAAGTGCTTTATTTTCAAACTTCTGACCTATTTTGTTGCCCAGGTAACCTTCAGCTGAACTCATAAGCTGGACTTGAGAATCTCATGTAAGATATCTGCATTAATTTGTTTCGATTCAACCAATCCCCAAAATAGGCTGAGTATTTTTCATGAAATTCCTGTAAACCTCCATATTTTCAATAATCATAAGTCTCCTTTGACAGTGGGGAAAGTTGCCATGATACTTGGATATGTCTGTATAATCAGATTTTCATCATCTTTCAGCAAAGAAATTTTTCTACTCTTGCAGGAGGTGTGTGTGGTGAAACAAAGAGGTCTGTCTCCAGAAAATACAAGACAGTTCCCCATGAAAGAGGAGTAGCAGGAAAACATGAAGGAGGCAATGGTGATCCATAAAGCACTTTCTAGAATAATTACTAGTAATTCTTGATTACACTGCCAGGAAGTTCAAGATGTAGTGAAGGGTCACTGATGCAAAACTGAAGAAGTGAAGAAGCAAGCAGATTTATGCAATTTTAGTCAGCTGAATTAGCTAGAGGAATTAAATGCAAATGTGGGTATTTTTTCCCTCCCTGAATTTATAGTATTGAATAGAAATCAAACTGACAGTTACTTCTTGCTATTCTGCTTCTTTCTTTTTGTCTGCTGCATGTTTTGTAAACTATATTGAGCAGGGTGAATAAATATGATGATCACCAAGTAAGCATCACTCCCTTGTTTCCACCTCATGTTCTCTTTGAATGGGTTTTTCTCTGGACTGCTTTTTTCTTAAAGTGAGAGCACACACATAAGTAAGAGCAAGGAATACAAAAAGGCAACTTAATGTGGCCAATGATCAATATTCAAGACTATCAAACATGGTCTCTAAAAATGCCTATTAAATGTAATTACATCAATAAAAGAGAAAGTTCCCATCTGCCTGCCCACCAGTCCCATGACTCTGCAAAAGGAAGAAGGTGGTTACTACAACTGTGAGAAGTTCATGAAGAGATTCTTCCTTTCCATCTGATTTTATGTGTTTGTTTTTTTAAGCCAAACTTCTTTCAAATGTTCCACAGCATCAGGGAAGAGAGGAAAGGTGGGGACAATAAATTAAATCTTGTTGTTGTGAGCAAGCATGAACGGTACCTGTGTATTTTAAGGAAGAGAAATCAGGGTGAGAATGCACTGCACGATTAAGCCTGCCCAGGCACCAGCATCTGAAGTGACTCACCTGTTTATCCCACTTCTACACATCGATGCAATAAGCTGTAGAATGCAGTCCATTATATCAGGAGAATATTGTCAGATTCCTGACTTAAATATGTGTGGCTTCAGTTCTGCATAGCCCTGAGAAAGATCCATTCCCCTCTCTACATGTAGCAGAAAAAAGTGGATGAAAATTACATGCCAGCATGATATTGGGAGGAAATATAAGAGGAAAATAAACTAAATGGGAAGTGAATTATATGAAGACCCTTACTTTAGAGCACACTTTCTTAAATACACTGGTGAAAGACCAAACTTTCCTCTCTCTCTGGTTTATGATTCATTGAACTCTTACTCCTGATCTAATATTATCTATCAGCCTGGGTCAAATTCTGACTTCAGCAATTCAGGTGAAAATTTAAAGCCATCTGAAGTATTTCTGCAAATAGTAATGGATTTCTTGTGGATGTATAGGGGTGTAAATTGAATAAAGTTCTGGTCAACATCTATACCTGACATCCACCTGTTCTAGGATCTCAAACTACAAGTGTTGGTCTAGAAGCCATCCAGTTTCATTATTAGCATTGTTTTAATTGTTTTAGGACCCAAAATATTCTGCTTTTCAGACCAGCAGAAGACATAGAGTTGCTCCTGTGGTGTAAAGTAAAAAAGACAAAGGGTGATTGAAAGAAACATAACACATAATCCAAGAGATGTCTGTAGTAAAGAGAGTTTTATCAGAAATGTATTGTCCTATTTTAATTATCATTTTTAAGCTTATTCCTAAGCTTATTTTAAGCTTATTATTCCTAAGGAATTGGAGCAAGGTGATTAGTCATTGACTTAGTGGTCAGTTATGCAGGGAAAGTGTTGAGAGTTCTATTGTCTTAATCCTTACCTTGCTATGCGTGAGGGACTCCAGTAAGGCAGTGTAACCTCTGTAGTTTCACTATGGTCTTTAAAGGGTTGAGTTCAAGTTCCAACCTTGGTATTATTTAATTAAAAAGTCAATCAACCATGAGACATACACTCATTGGAAAGCAGGCTTCATTAATTCTGAAACTGATATTCATAAACAAATTGATTTTCCCTCTCTGGTTTTCTTTCCATGGATCAATTCTCACACCCTTCTGACCATCCACACCAATAAATCATCTTTACACACAGGGTAAATCAGCTTTACATCCTCCCTCCTGAATTTAACAGATTTGAGCCTTAGTTTCAAAACCACTTTTGGATCTTGTTAGTTAAAATCAAAACTATGGGTTTGAGCACGGTAATGAAAAGCCCTGTCTCAACATTTTCCCATCGCAATCCTGACTGCTGTTGGTGCAGAACATGCGTGCACTGGGGAAGTTTGCTCTCTTGTCTTGCAGAATGAAAGTTATGCCTTGCCCTAGTATTATAAGTAGCTCTCCTTGTGCAAATTTCCTTGTGATAGGCAGGCCTTAAAGATCAAGACATGCAACCACTGGTCTTCATTCCAAACACCCTGAAAACTGGCAGGGTCCACCAAGCTTGACAGTTCTGTGTCAAAGAAAGGTTATATGTCATTACTGTTTTACAGAAAGTTTTGCTGCAGCCAAAGAGGTGACCTCACCATAATTTAAGTATATTCATATATAGCTTATAATAGAAAAGTTGGCAGTGCAGTGAGGACTTCTGCAATTTGTGGATTAGTGTAGGCTGTCAGTCGACTTGGGACTGAAGGAAAGTATTTGGAAAGGTAATATCAATATTCGACTGCATTTGGTAAAGCCAGCTTGGGTGTTTACAAAACCTTCCATCATGTGTTTCAATGAAACATAGACAGATTTTTGAATCCCTGAGGAGAAAAGTGCTCAAGGAGTCTCTGCACAGCAAATGTAAAGTACATTTGAATAATACTGTTGTTCTGATAGTTCTAGCTGAATAGTTCTAGCAGAAGCAGTTCCAGCATATATCCCTTCATGCTATGAAAACATGTATTTCCAGATCTCAGCGATTAAGGTAAGAAAGTTTGAGGGTGTTTTTTGCCAGAATATGCACGAGGCTAGATTAAAGTTGAACAGTGTTTTTGATCCTTTCTCAAGCAGTGCTTTGCATATCTGTGTTCCACTCCCAATCTGTCAGATGGTTTTCCATTATTAAAATTTTCTTGGCATGGCAGCCATCCATAAACTACATCTCTCTGTAGAACAGTTTTAAATTGGTTAATATTTCATTCTTCTTAAAGTAATAGTTACCACTTGTATACAAAAGGAGAATTCAATATAAGGTGCTGAGGAGAAAGTCCAGCCCAGATGGCATTTAAATGCTTTACTAAGATTCTGTTTCTTCTACTGTTCCAGAAAGACTCATTGCTCTCCCCCACTTTCTTCCTGTACATGTCTGGGTGACATTTACTGCTGGCTGCTTCACTTTCAGCCACATACTAGTTCCTGGGACAGTTCTTTCCCATCTGACTTTCCTATTGTATATACATCTGACAAACAAAAGCACATCTGATTTTGTTTATAAAGAGCCCTGTCATTCAAGGGTTTTTTTCATGCTCCTTGGAACCTGGCTAGTTCCAGCCATCTTGAGTGGAATGCAGGGATCATGCCACCGGGAGATAATGAGAAGGGAATAAAGTTATCACAATCCAGTTGACAAAATTGCAGTATTTCGGAGTATAGCCTTTCTTCTTGGATTCTCTGAGGAAACCACCTTGCTTTCTCCTGTCACTTCAAGCACTGGAATACAATACAGGGATGGAAGGGGAACCCTGAATCCTTGAGCTAATGTCTGAACAGTGCTCTTAAGATAGCTTTCCTTCTCACACTGCCTTAAATGCATAACTAAGGTTCAGAGCAGAGCAAGAGTTTGCACTGGTCCACTTTGCAAGTAAGTACGCGAATTGAGAGGTGCTGAGGCATGGACTAAAGCAAGGTCACACCAGCTCTAGCAGAGCTTTATTTTGTTCTCAAGGCCTACGGAGAAATTCCATAGGAAAGATTAGTTGAGACCCTCCAGACAAGAGGTTTAAGTAAAAAGAAGAGTAGGTGGAATGAAAATTTTGTAAGAAGGAACAGATTTATTTTGGCTGCCCTGTATTTGTGGGCTGCTTGAAGAAGATGAGAATGCGGAGGAGGTGGCTGGGATGATGAGCAAAGGGTGCTAACATAGGAGAATTCAGGTGTTGTTAGAAGACCATCTTTACCCAAGAACCACATCTAAAAATTGCAAGCATTAATAATTGCTTTCTACACCTCAAAGGACTGTGGTAGATTAAAGTTAGCTGAATGACAGTTGCCCCTCTAGCCATTTTCCCGCTCACACTTCTCACAAGACAGAGGTAGAAAATACAATAAAAAAGAAAAAAATCATGGGTTGAGATAAGGACAAGGATATCACTCACCAATTGCCATCATGGGCAAATAGACTAGATTTGGGGAAATTTTAAATTGGATTTATTGCCAGTTGTCAACAGAGTAGGACAGAGAGAAATAAAACAAAGCAAAACCAAAACTAGCAACACTTTCTCCACACCTCCAATTCTTCCCAGCCTCAAATTCACTGCTGACTCTCTTCTCTCCTCCCCTTAGCAGATCACAGGAATGGGAAATTGTGGTTATGGTCAGCTCATAATACTTTGTGTATGCCAGTCCTTCCTCCTCATGCTGTTCCCCTGCTCCCACATGGAGTCCCTCTCGCAGGATACAGTTCTTGACAACTTTCTCCAATATAGGCCCTTCCCACAGGATGCAGTTCTCAAAGAACTGGTCTAGTGTGGGTCCTTTTCAATGGGGTGGAGTCCTTCAGGAACTGCCCCTGGTCCCCCACGGGTCACAGGTTCTGCCTGAAAACCTGCTCCTACACGGAGTTCTCTCTGTGGGCTACAGCTCCAGCATGGCCTCTCTGCAGGCTCCAGCTTTCTTCAAGACATCTCCACCAGCTCTGCCGTGAGGTCCTGCAGGGTCACTGATGCGCTCAGCTTTGGACAGTGACAAGTCTGTCTCGGAACTGTCTGGAATGGGCCCTGTGTGACATGGAGCAGTTTCTGGTGTCTTTTCACTGAAACCACCTCTGCAGCCCACCCACCGCCAAACCTTTTCAATACAAAAGGACAGCACTTCTTGTCCCTCTGAAATAATTTAATAGGTTTAATTCCTTCGGATCTGATTGCAATGGTGCAAATGCTTTCAGCAGCTAAAGAAAGAGGATTCTTCTGCACAGAAATATTGAAACCCTCCTATGCCAATCCATGTCCCAATACATCTGTGCTGGCAAACTGTCACCTTTCCTGTTGCTGCAGGTAACTGGATTACTGCTCAGTGGAGAGACTGATGGAAAAGGTAGTGAGAAGAGATGACTAGGAGAAAATAGATGTTTGCTGCCATCAACAGTAAACTGGATGACACCTTTAATGTCATCCATTGTCTCATAAAAAAAACAGCATCAAACAACACATTATATATATAGCCAGACTTCTTGGGTTCACCTCTGAACACTCAGGGTAACTTGAGAAAAAAAATTAAATGTGAATTCTCAACCATAAGGCCCACAGCTTTTCAGGGTGAGTCACTCAGCAGAAAGCAGCTACCAGGTGATTTTAAGTGGGTGTTTGCTTCTTCCTTAAATGACCAACTATATTAAAGCATTTTTTACAAGAGTGCAATCCACACACCAAGAAAAACTTTGCCTTCTCTTTTGTTTGTTTCAGAGCAGCAAAAAATACCAGATATCTCTACCCTATCAACAGTAGCAAGTACAGAAAGAATTGTGCCTTAGCTATTAAGGTGAGCCTGGAGTGTTTTAAAAAAATAAAAGAAAACTCTTATCTCCCTGTTTGCACCATATAACTTTTATACTCCTGAAGCTTAGCTTTACTGAATAAAATTAAATAGATTGCTTTGAACCGTGCAACTCTCTTGAAGTGAGCTTTTTGAAGTTAAAATATACGGATGTTCTTAAAATGTTGTTAGTTAAAATGCAGGGGTGCATATAACATGTCAGCACATCATTAAAGCCACTATGAGATCCATGAAAAGCATATTTTGAAAGGCAAATTGGCCTCTTGGTTTCAGGTGGACAAGTGCCTTCCATGGTTTAAGGTCCTGCACAAACAGAATTCCTGGTTTCAAGGAAAGTTCTGTATATTTTAAGCTTTGATTTAAATCCACATATAAAATACTATCATAGCTCTCACTCAAAGGAAACAACCAACCAAATGGTCCAGTGACTGCATTTTAAAAGCATCTACTTCTTCATGCAGGTGAGATGAATGCATTCAACTCAATCATCCCTTTCCACTGATTCAAAAGACATGTTTCCAGTTAGATAGTTATTTAAATCATAGCAATGGCAGATTAAAAGATAATGATATTTTAGTAGGAAGGGGCCTCTTTTAATTAAAATCTCTCTGACAAATTAAGGGAGGGACAAGATTTGTATTTATATTAAGAGTCTATGGAAAAACAGTATTCAAGGAATGGCTATCATCTCTGGAGGAGCAGCAAAACTTTTTGAAAAAATGAGATGGAAGACAAGAATATAGGCAACTGACTGACGAGCCAGTTTTGCTGCGTATACTGTGAAACACTGAATGGGACTTAGATCCGGGACACCGATACATGGTGCTTATTGGTTCTCTCCGTTTTGAGTTCCAGACCTCAGTGTCATGGTTATCTTGATAATTTGTTTGATGGACTGAGACTCTGTAAAATCTACCTGAAACAGATTTCTTTAAAAGTTACAGGGAAGGGGGGGAAATTGGTATTAAAATCTGTTACTTCTGTTAGGGTTAAGTTTTGACTGTAAAATCTCCTCAGAGGAAGTTGTAATTTTTTGTCAATCTTTCCATATACTATGAGTTTTAAAATGTGATTATGTCAAATTTTGCTAGCTGTTTTCTACCAAAGGAATGCTTACTGAATACTGAATCTCTCAGGGTTCTCTGAATGTCTCTTTTCAAAATATGTCTTATGTATATGCATGGCTCAGTCCAAATCATAAAATTAGATACTTGTGGTAAAAAGGTTTTGCAAAGCCCCTTCTATGAATTATTTTACTCCTTAGATTCAGTAAAATAAATGCAAAATCTCAAAGGAACCAATTTTTTCTCTATTCCTTCTGAAGGTATTCCAATATGACTGCTGGGGGTAGGTGGTGGGAAGGTAAGTTACAAAAGAAAATCAGATGGGTTAAAAAGACCTCTGAAGAGTTTCAAGGCCAACTCACCATCAGAATATCTACCTTAATCCTCCAAAATATGAAAAATGGCATGATTTACAAGTGTTAGCCTGCTGAATGTTATTTCATCTGTATAAAATATTCAGAGGAATGAAATACAAATAAGCAGTGAGCTTACATCTCTCTAGAGGCTCTGGTCTCATAGCTCCAGCTATGCATTAAAAAACTCAACTTGACCAGTACAGAAAGCTCTGGTTCTCTGCAGAACCAAGTTGGCAGCCCACCTCCCACTGCCTGCTGCCCATTCACTCTGGCTGACTTCAAGAGTCTCACTCAATAAAGTCCTGGTTATGTGACCTAACAGTGCCAGTACTAACATCCATTTTTAATAAAGGTGTAACGCCATGTCATAGTAGAAAAGTGCTAGCATTTCTTCTCCTGTGCTCCTCCTTCCAATGGATACCAAAAATACACCCATGCTTCATAATTAGCCAGCACATCAACTCTTTATGGTTTGAAAAATTTTGCTTTTAGCAGAAAGTAGAGGTGGGAATAAGTTGTCTTCCTTTCATGTGTAGGTTATACCAACAGCCGCATTTCAGCTTGCCTTTATGTTTTTCTCAAACCCCGGTGATATCCCCTTGGTATTGTGTTCCTTCACTTAATGTCATCCAGAACTTACATCCAGAACTACTTAAAAGACCCCCTCCCTTTTTTTTTTTTTTTTTTTGCTAAAATAAAGCTTTCCACTCTTCTCAATCACTCCTGACACAGGACTTGCTCTGGCTAGCTGAAGCTACTACATCGAAACAGTTTGCTTCCTAGCAGTATGGTAGGACTTCCCTTTGGGAAGGGACATTAATCGTCCAATTTTTCGTGGACCTTTCCAAGTCTGTCTGCTGTTAAACAGAGAATACTTTATGCCACTATAGCATGAGGAAAACAAAGGTGCTCGGATTTATGCTTCAAATCTGAAAAGTATTGGTGTATCTGATAACTTCTCTGTCCTTTTTCTAACTATATTAAAGTGTAAAAAAAGAAGACATATCTTCCCTTTCTTTGCCATGATAAAGCCTGAATTTTATCAGAGTACCAAAGTAACAGTTTTTTCTTGCAGAAATATTACTCTTTTCAGCTGGAATTTCACATGAGTGGGGGTGAAGGTCAAATATCACCAGAAGGACATTTCTGACTGTTGAGAACTACCTTCTGCTCTCCTTGGACAACTTCTGATTTCTTATTTAAAGCACGAAGTAGCTGGTCACTCCATGCTTTCCTGAAATTCTCACTGCAGATGTCTCCATACCAATGATATAGACGAAGCTCAAGCATGGTGGTTGTTGTGGTTTAGGAATAGTATTCCCCAATTTAGCACTCCCACTAGACAGAAAACCACAAGCTGCTACCCTCCCACACTCCAGTGGAAGACAAAAGAGTCTGGTCTTGGTAGACCTTACAATTAATTAAATTTACACCAAAGAATTGAAAGAATCTGTGGAATAGCCATACAGAAATTGTGGCATTTTCTATCATGGAAAGCCTCTTGATATTTGGAGTCCTTTTTTTATGTTTAGAAGAATTTTCCTAAGATAAAACCATAAAGAGAGATATGGAAATTGCTTTCAAATTTATGAAAATCAATTAACAATATAGGGTTCCTTTCAGGTTTCTTACACAATCACAGCAAGGATATGGTTATGTATTCCAAAGGATGGGTTAAATCCTTAAAAATCATGACTCTAATAAATGTCTTTAGACAATGAGTAGGATGGATTACAATTAGCAGGAAACCTCACTGCTGGAAGACTCGTGCTAAATTTTTGGGAGGGTGTCAGGAGTACTAAGCCTATTGATTGAGAAAATATACATATGCTATGCATTAACACCAACAGAAAAGTAGAGATGGATTCCCAGAGATGTCATTTGGTTGTTTTCAAAAGCTATTTTAGCTCAGAGCAAGTAATAGCCTTGGCTTTATTGTCTGTTGGCTGCAAGAGATTAGTGCAGAAGCAAGAGACATTACTGTCTATCCCACAGAGGTGCTATGTAATAGCACTGTCAATGTATTCAATTATGCTGTGACTTTACCCCTAAAAATACAATCTTCATTTCACAGGTTAGCTTCCAACATGTGGAATACTTTGTTTTATACTCTTCAGCAGGGTAAAAATTGAACAATTTCTTTTTGTGACTGGTTAAAACATAAACCTGTGTCTTCCACAATAAAAGGGGATGTTCACATGCACTACACCACTTTAATTTAGTTTAAAATACATGGGAGATGACTGAAATAAACAGATTTACACTATATATATATTTCATATGGGTGAGTGCCTCCTGTAATAGGAGAAAGTAAATGCCACTATTAATATCTTGGTGATGATGTGAGCTGAGAGTTCATTGCAAGGCTCTAGCATGAAAGTAAATTTCTCTAACCTATCTGCAAAGGGGACTTTGGGATATCTACCTCATGTATGATTCATTGGAAAGCAACTAAAATCACATATATGAAGGAACACGGTCACTGGAGATGCTGTCTTGTGCAATAAAGGATCACCCACTGAACAGCTATCACTTATGACAATACTGTTCAGATCTCTATTGCTACTGACATCTCTTTAGCAAACCCATTATCCCCTCCAGCACTGGCTATGGCAGTAGCTAAAAGCAATTCTTTCAAATACGCAAGTGTACTTATTAAATGTTTATGGAAGTGGGCTACTTCAACCCCACTCGCCATGACCAACATCTAATTTAGACTACTACTCTCCTTTTCTTTTCCTAGGCTTTCTTCAATTCACCATGCCCACGTATAGGGTCCAGGAAGCCATAGAGTAGTGGGGATTGTGAGAGAAAATTCTCCTGCCTTCTGACTCTTTGGCTGGCTCTGCCTAGGAAGCAAACTTGTGAAGACCAATGCAAGTAACATCAAAGAAGTAACTTGCCACAGTGAGGACAATGTGATTTGAAGCATTGTGGCTTTAAGAGAACAACTCCTCAAAGGGATTTTTTTCAAAGCATATCACCATTTTGCACATCTCATGAGAAAGGAAGTACTATTCTAACTCTAATAATCTTAAAAGTATGTAGCCAAAGTAATGAAAATCTGTGGAAACTCCTTGGGCTGTCAGTTGACTCTTGTATCATCGAGTGCTTCCCAGTCCCGAGCTAGAACTATTCTTGGCACTATTCTTGCTGTTGCACAGCACAGACCAGGTCAAAGTAGGACTAATTATAAATTGTAAACTGCTTCCTTTGCAGGAATATCATCCAAGATGAGCCTACAAGAAAGTGCAAATAAAGAAAAAAGACTTACAGCAAATTCTGCATGACCTTTCTTTCTCTCCCTAGTTGATTTCCTTATGGACACATTCACAATCCAGCCAAGACTCATCTGCAAATTATCTAGAGCATTTATTTTTCTTAGCCCTATATCATTTTGGAAGGTTCCTTTGGAATTTTTCTGCCTTGATGTCTAAAAATCTTTTCGTCTCCAGCCTCTGCCTACTCGTGGTCAATTCATATCTATCTATTCCTGAGTCTTTGAATGTCAAGTTCAGGTGCTGTGCTTTGGTTTGTAGTACTTTCTTCCCAGTTTAAACAATATATTATCTACTACCACAGTCTCTGCTGACTTTAGTCAGCTTCCTAAGATAGTGACTCCCTTCAGGATAAGCACCTCTGCAGCCAAGTGGGAGTAGCATCTTCCCACCTTTGTCTTGGAAGAGCCATGTGAGGGCATATTAAGACAGTGCTGGCAGTCAGCTGGGGTTCAAAAGAGGTGGTGCTTTCACTGCACCTCTTCCCAATGCCCCTACTTTGCTGTGGGTTGAGTGAAAGCATTAGACAAGCCCTGCCTTAGGTTCAGATTTTTGGCAGCACTTAAATTCAAGTGACCCGCACCTAAACCACCCTGGCTAGCAAGCTCTTAAAAATGGCAAATGAGTTATTTGTTAAATAGACAGAAGATTAACAAACAAAAGACCTTAAACAGAAACATTTATTACACGGGTTAAAACAAAGAACAACTAGTAGATTTACATAAAACAGTGCACAACATAAAGTTACCTACATTATAGCTAACAAAGAAATAGTATAGATTAGCAGTCAATGTAATTTACCACCAAACTGATGATGGGGTACACAGATTCCTTTCACTCAAACCCTGGGAGAGTAACTCAAAGGCCGGCATCCCAAACCTTGAGGAGAGATGAGGAGGGATCCCCACACATTTCCAGGGAATCTGCAGAAGACTTTTGCTTTGTAAAAGTTTTGTGTAGCTTTTACAGTTTGTAAAGTGAAGTGTCTGTCAGTCAGAAATTCAAGGCTTATCTCCTTTCAAACTGCTCTCAAGCCGAGATGTTTATTGTCAGCTGGGAATGCCACCTCCATGGTGCCAGAGATAACTCACTACTGGACAGATGTCCATCTTGGGTTATCTAACCAAACTCACTACTGGACAGATGTCCATCTTGGGTTATCTAACCAATCAGCAGATTCATGTGAGGGAGAAGATGTCCTGAGCTAACACACCAGCTGGTAGGCAGAACAGATAAGTCCTCCTGTGGTGGAGAACATCCTGCTATATACTTCCCTCTGCAGAAGATGAGTTCGTTGTCCTGAAAACATGGTTAGACTACTTATTAGCCTAGCTAATACATCTGTTCAAAAATATTTGTACTACTGTTGTCAGTGTAGTGTAAGCAGTGTTTTAGTTTCTTTGTGATGACTTCCATTTTCCTATCCTTTTTCTGGCTGCTCTGTCTCCAAAAGTCATTGGCCTTGCACCTCTGCTTGCCACTGTGGCATGTGTTATCTAGGGTAAACCAAGAACAGCCCTAATGTTTTTCCATGTACATATATTCATTATTGTCCATTTCACTTCTTGGTCTCCCTATCTGGCAGCTGAATAATCTTCTCTTTCTTGCTTTAAGATTAAAAATTATATCTAACTTGTCTCCACCATGGCAAATTGTTGCTGCATCCATATATTACCTGATTACAGCTTTCTTTGGCCATGTAAAGACTGAAGTTTGTTCAGGGGTGCTGGTCCTGCAGTGACTCAGATCTGGCGTTTCTTAAAACTTGCCTTGTCACAGTAATCAAAGTGCATTTGGAGGAAGAAGAAAGGATGGGATTTGGGATGCATCAGAAGCACATACCCAGACAAAGGAACTTGGAATTGTTCCCAGTCAAATAATGCAGTCATAGCCTGAGCTGATCTGCCCTTTTTCACTCCTTCCAAGCTCTCAGCTTCTTTCTAATACCTCTCTTGAGAAGGAGGAAAAGATTACTAAAGCAAGGAAGCCTGCAACTTGCTTGTCATGCACATTCCTGACTGGACTTTGTAGCTTTGATTCAAATAAATCCTAAATAACTTCATCATTCTAGTCCCTATTTTCTGAGGTCATTTGAATTTCCTAATCAGTATTCCTAGTTTACTGAAGTTTGCTCTCTTTAGAAAAACTACTGTCACTTAATCCAAGACTATCCTCCACGACCTTCTATGACATTCTCACAACTCTTGAAAACCACATCTAACATAACGCTATCTCAACATTTCCAGCCATTGTTTAGTGAATAAATATATCAGGTGTTGTGCTCGGGAATGTATAGCACTTGGTTCATGGACACACTTGTCTAGGACACAAACGTCTTTTGTGCCACTGCTAGTTCCAGTATGGATCATAGATAGAGGCTGTGTCTTTGCTTCCCTTGCAAAATACCAGTGCTGGTGTGCAGGAGTGTTGCTATTCTAAGTGAATGTTCTAGGTGAATTCTAGATGGTGCTGCAGCAGCCTCAGCTGACTGTGATGATGGCTATGACTAATATGAGCTGGCCTCACTAATCAAGGATAGCTTGTCTGGCAATCAGTTATGTGTGTGAACATAAAAGCCAAGCTAGTCCTTACAAGAACTAACTTTATTCAAAGCTCAAGCAAAATAAAGAAATAATCTCAGAAGTCTCCTATGAAAAAGGGGTAGGCTTCTATTTAAAAAGAAAAATCAAGACAAACCAAATCTTTTTCTGAGCTTCCTTCTTTCTTCTTCTTCCAGTGGGACAGATACCTTGTTACTGTGTCCTAGCTGTTACCTGTGGCCTCGTGATTGATGTACTCTTCCACAAATTAGCTTCCTTTGGAAAGAATAGTAGCTTTCTCATACTTCTTGTTATCACTATGCTTGCACTGGACCAAAATTGAATAGGTTATCTTCCACTATTAGTCCAGATCTTTGATGAGAATACTCCTGTCCCTGTTGCCCTTAAAACTGAAGCAAACTGCAAGATGCATCTGTTTTCAGGAGTTCTGACAGTCGGAAGAGGTCTCCCATGACAGGTCTCATTCCAGTGAGGTCTGGGTGGCATCATATGTGTCTGTCTTTCCACAGCCCTCTGGTGAGTTTACTGCTTGGAAAGGAGAGAGAAATGCATGGTTCTTAGCATGGAATTAGAGTTATCTGTATGCCCTCTTCACTAAGGTAATGTCTCTTACAAAAGAAGTTACTTTAGGCTAGGCTAAGAGATTAGGGACCACTATTGTAAACACATTAGATTCGGCATTTTGCTGTTGGTCTCAGGATGATCAAGGGAGGAATTTGTTCTCTGAAAAGATGACTGGGGAAGGGGAGACAAATTAAGGAAAGGATGGAGAGATTGTGGACAAGGCAGAGACTCCATGGTGTTTGTGGAACATGTATTGCATTGCACTTAAGTGTTCTTTCCTTCCCCAGAGGCTGCTGTCACTTATGCAATCCCCCAAGTTTGCCTAAGGCTAGGTGGGATCCAGTGGATCAGCTGGCCTACCTTCAGCTGCATCACTCACTAGCAGCATGTGAAATGTGCAGCAGGCCATGGGGATGATGTTGCTCTTCACTCTGCCAACAAGCTGATCTCACAGACAGTGACTTGAGCTACCCAAACACAGAGCTGATGAACTCCTGGCAAGGATCCTGGATCAGACACCATCTGTTACCACATAGGGAATAAATTCTGCCTCTGAGCTTCGTATCGTCACATCCCCCACATCAATCTTGTGTACAAGAATAAGGTGATATGTTGTAATAAGATGAAGATTCCAGACTTCTAAAATAAATTTGCCACAACTTTAAGCAAGGCTTTGGCCCTTCACAATTGCAGCAGTTGTGGCCTTCTACTCCGCTTCCTCCTCCCTGACAGCCGGGTAAGACTATCTCTCCTACAAACAACCTAACAGACCAGAGCAGGGTGCTCTTCCTAAATGATGCTCAGAGTGTTGTGGAACACATTCAGCCAGACACAGTACATGATGTTGTGCACTTCATAGCACTGAGACACACAATGGACTCAACAGAGGTAAACCTGTGGGAACAGTGGCCTGGTCAGCCTCTTGAGAAGTTTAGTTACCCAGCACTGGACCAGGAAAAGACCCTGGCTGCTCCACAGTCAATGCTAACTCACTGCAGCGGCCCTACTCAGTCAGAGCCTCACAGCTTGCTGAACAGCACCTTTTAGCAGGAGCATAGCATGGCTCAGGATGGAGTTGCTGATACTAAGATCAGGGTGACTCAGCAGGACTTCACCAATCATCCATAACTCTGTGACATTTCTACTACCCTGCAAAAGATATTAATTTAAGGGCTGTGGCAAGTGGGATGAGGTAGTTAGTCATCCAGCCTCTTGCTCCTTCTTCTCGCTTCTGGTTCTGAGACTTTCAATTTCTCTCTTGCCAACTTTATGTCGAACAAATTGCATCATCCTGCCATGGTGAAATGAGCAGAAAGGCAACAGGAGGCTGCATTCCTTAAGTGTTTGAAAGGTGCACAAGAGCTTCTGGGATACACAGTGTTAACAGCTTGTTGCATCCAAGTTACAGAACAGCTTGCTTGAATTCTCACTAACTTGTTATGCTTAAAGTCTTTTTATGCGCAAAATGAACACATTATACCGGCAAAAACAATAATTTATTGTTATTCTATTTAGTCTTAATAGTTCAGTCAAAGAATTATCAGTACAGTTATGATGATACTAACACAAATACTTCAAAGTACATAGCATTTAATTATATATACAAAACTTTTAAATAGCAACACCTCTTTGGTACCCATCATTGCCCCTAGGGCCCTGAAGTTGTTTGCTGCTGGGAATTTGCAAATGAGTCCTTCTCCCATTGGAATGCAACACTGGTCATTTCTTCCTTCTCATCCTTGGAAAGTTTGGGGTAATTTTTGCAGGTTTCCCCAGAAACTTCAATCCCTTCTCTTTCTTCATTGATCTGCAGCTCCATCTTATGAGTAAATTTATTCTCAATACCACAGTTTACAATGTCAGATAGAAGTCACTTCTAAAACCATTTCACCCAGCTCTCAGGGTTGCACTTCTCTGATGACTAGTAACTGAGTACTGGGGAGCTACTTATAGGCCTGGGAACACATCCTTTGCCTGTGTTTTTAAGGTTCTCTCCTATGTTCCCAAGCCTATAATCCTCCCAGCTGTATTTCTCTCTGGGTTCAAAAGTCATTCTGCATGAAAGAACTATTCGTTATTCCTATTAGTAGATGGTATTATAAGTATACATATAGCATAAGGTGTTATACCAGGGATCTGTACCATGCAAAGCAAAAGCCAAATCAAAGTAAGTTATCTTGAGAGTTGCTGGTACTAGCTAAAATAAATTTCCAGGAAGGCCAAACAAAGTCCAGACAAAGCGTGAGAACATTGTTGTTAGTTAACAGGAAGCCTGCACTCTGTTCCAGGCAATGGAATGCTATTTATATTTTTATTTATATTTACTTGGTTAATATGCTGTGGTAGACCTTCCCAGCATATCTCCAGAACAGTCAACTGTAGAGGATGGTCCTACAATGCAGACGAGAAACGAGCACTTAACTGTGGGAGAGTTGCCTAACAAAATCTCTGCAGGCTTTTAGTTTGAAGGACTAAGTACTAACACGCAGCTTAAGATATAGTTCAGTTCCCACCTCAGTCACAATTTCTCATGAATTTTCTAAAATAGTGCTTAATACGGGCATTGTCTCAGTCTCACGTTGATAAATGGAGAGTAGGGATGGTCACAATTACTAACAGTGAGAAACTAAGGGCACAGGCAGAAGGGTATGAATTCTTACTGAGACTGTAAAATACATTTATGTGCCATTTTTTAATCTTGCAACCTACATAGGAAGGAAATATTTCTGGCCTCACCTGAAAATTCTATTTTTAATTGTTGTTTTTCCTTCTGAGATAGCAGCTGGACTGATTTGCTGCCACTGTCAACTGCCTCTGACTGGCCTAAAAATGGCATTTTGATGAGGATGTGTACGCATCATTTGGACAGGGATTCTTACTGATGTAGTAGAATCCCATCTCCATCCTCATGCAGACAAAAGACAGAGATGGCACAGAAACAAGAAGATCCATCACCCCCTGAGGCACAGCTGTCCCATTCCCTGCCATATGGTCAGAGGGACAAGGTTGGGTGCCAGGCTCCACTCTGGCTGAGCAAACATACTAAAGGTGGCAGAGATGTCACCACTCTTGCTGAAGATGAGAAAACATTATCGTGGGAACATCATCTCTGTGTTTTTAATGCAAAAAGATGGTTCAAATTGATATTGAGCATCCACTGAATTAGCAGCCTGTAATTAAAAAAAATCCCAGCCTGTATTCCTCAAGAGAGTCCTCAGTATCAAGGTTAAATGAATGCCTTGAACTACAGAGTATTTATTTTTAATTTACGTGTATGTACTAGTTTTTAATACTATTGTGGTAGAGAGGAAATGGAGGCTTAATAATTAATGGGCACAGTCTTTAGCTTGCTCTTGTCCTATTACCTTTGGGCTTCAGTGTCTCATTCTGCTTCTGCTTGGTGAATTTTATGACTGACTTCAAAACTAGAAGTCTCCAGATCTTATTTCATGTGGTATGTTAAAATACATTCCAAAGACACAATTTGTTCAAATAATTATCTTGAGTAAGAGGGGAGAAATGAAGACAACTGATAAATCTGCATGGCTGTATCTGCATGGCTGTATTGGTAGTCTCAGTGGAAAGAGGTTAAGGAATGAGAAGCTGTGTGTCATTACTGGCACAGGGAAAATGTCAGCGCAGGCAATTTGAGCATACAAGTGTGTCTCAGCAAGAGATAAGACTGTGCAAGCTTTCTTTGCAGAGAAAGAAAATAAAAAACATGTAGTCCCATCTACACATCAGACGTCTTTGGACCTTCTTAAAAGAAACTGAAACAAAAAGCCCATTGTACTGATACATATCTAGCTCCTGTCATAACAACCTTGAAGGAGATCCATGTGAGAAGAATGCCAGTCCTCTGCAGAGATGTGTTGCTGGGATGAGGGAGAGAGATGGAGCCAATGAGGAAGGTGGAGGTCAAGCACTGTTTTGCAGTGTCCTCTTCAATGAATTCTTAGCCCACCAATGTATCAACACCAACATATCTGTGGGAGCACACATCTTCTGCAGTCCATTGCCTGCACAGTAAGTGCTCCTTTACTGCATTGCAAGGCACTTCAAAAGACTCCACCTTAATTCTACTATTGGTTCCAAGCTAAAGTGACTGTTCAGATCTAAGCCATCATAATTCAAACAGAAATTTCAGTGTTGAGAAGAAACTCCCATCTTTTTTTTGCGTATGTGTTTCCCACATGGCGAAGTCTTGAAAGAAACTTCCATCTTCTTTCACCTATGTGTTTCCTGTGTAAGGAAGCCTTGGAACAGCCTTCAGAAATAAATCAATTCCCTCAGCCTCTGACGTCAAATGAGCTCATATTTAGGCCCTCTCATCTTCTTTCCATCTCTCCCCAATCGGTTAAGGTTTTTTCCAAAATGTGTAGCTCTCTGGCTCTTTAAACAAGTAGGGTACTTACCTCTTTCTCCAGTGAGACCATTATTAGGCCAATAACTAAACACGTCTGAAAATGCCACTGGTACTTTCTTCTTTACTCTCCTGCTATTTGTGGTTCCCCATCATGATCACCTCCTCCAAAATTTCTACTGATAGTTACACTAATTTTTTATTTCCCTGATGTACCCATAAGCAGGAAATATGTCATGAGATATCAAAACTAATGCTCATGTTCATTAAAAGAAAACTGAGAACTGGTGAAATCTGTAATAGCCACCCACTTACCAATCTTGGTGACTGAGTCTCAATTACTCTGTAGCCTGTAGAAAGAGCTATGCAGCATGCTACTGGGGAGCTAATGGGAATGCCATATTGCTAGTTCTTTTGCATTTATTATCTTAGTCTTATTTTCTTCAAAATCTGGAGCTGTCAAAAATCCATTTTCAAAACATTTCCTGATAATAATTTTGCAAAAGTTGCTGTGGAGAAATTAAAAAAAAAATGTCTTGACATTTTTATTTTGGAAAGTTTACAGATTTCAAAATTCTAAATGTTAATGTTATGACATAGAGCTATTTTGACTTGTATATTTTTATATAATTTTCTAGTGTCCTTGATTTTGCATTTTTCATGCATTTTACAGCTTACATTTCAAATTCTGACCTGGAGAACATTGTAGCTAAAAAAACCTGCCAAAACACTGCTTTAATCTTTAGGAGCAACAGTTATTTAAGAATAGTCTGACACCCTACATGGGATTCATTTCAGGTGTTATATGGCTAAATTATATGAAAAATGCCCTCATAGTCAAGTTAGAGAAACTAGGCACTGTGGAAGTGTTTTTTGTCTACTTTGTTTTAGACCTCAAGTTTAGGACAAGAAGTAAAGCACTCTGTGAGGGCCTCATTCAGTAAATTAGGTAGGCATTCTTTGTCATCTGAGAGATGCAAGGGTACTTAAGACATCCTTATGAGACAGCCTGATCATCTCAGATAGCATTGGACTACAGAAGTGAATCCAAGGCGTCTGATTTCTTTTTTTTTTTGGTGGAAAAAAAGATTTTAAAAAAATTATTCAGTTATCATAAATATCCAGGGTGGAATCAGCTCACTAAATTTAGATGTCTACTGCCATGTGAGACATTTTAGGCATTCCAGTTGACCTTCAGTTGTCTTTCCAGTGTGGCCTGAGCTACCTGTGTGTCTTCTGTTATATCTGCCTCCCCATGAGGGTTCTTAGATATGCCAGAATAGCTCACATGGCACAAGGTGCCCAAATTTAAGCATCAAGATCCTGCCCTTCAGGTGGCAATAATTTCCAGATTAAGTCACCTAAATTTAAGTTGCTATATGTGCACCAAATGTCAAAGCTTCCAAAAGATTCAATGCTGGCTGCAGAGCTAGGAGAGTAATCCTATTGTCTAAATGTTGCAGTTATGGTCTCTTGGGATCACAGTATCATAGAATCAGTAAGGTTGGAAAAGACCTCCAAGATCATCCAGTCCACTGGAGCCTCCCAGATGCAGACATAGCCTGCTACCCCACAACAGCCCAGCTCTCCCCGGGCTATGGTGTCCTCACTGCCTGACCTGTCCAGATTGTCCAGACACCCCAGGAGACTTAAAATGGCACCAGACACCCCAGAGATCAGTGTCTGGAGTTCTGCAGGGTGCACACTGGCACTGCTGACATACGTGTAGGTATTGTGATGTGGTGCTGATGCCCACCCCTACAGCTGATGAAATAAAAAAGATACTTTTGTCAAGCTGCTCACTACTGACCAGATAAGATCTTTATATCTAGAAAAAAAAATCAAAACCAAGGGATATTAATCACAGCTCTCCTCAATATTTATAAATTAAGAAAAAGAATCCAGCAATCTGAGTAATATAGAGACAGTAGAAAAAATACCCTGATTAAGGGAAACCAGAACAATTTCAAAATGTCATGTTACTGTGTGAGAAAACTTGAAAATTGTTTCATTTTTGCAATGAGAAATTCTAAAACACAGCATCTGAAAAGTCTGTGGATTTCAGGCTGGTCTGCTCGGGGACCTGCCCTTTACCTTCACAACTGCACATTGCTTCTGAGATCCACAGCACACTGTGATGTCATTCCTAACCTGTTTTCACTGGAGACACCTTCATTAAAATCTGGACTATTCAAGTCTGAAAAAATACTTCTCAACTGTTTTGACTCAGCCAGAGGCACCAGATCTTCCTTAGGTTTTTCTGAATCCAGCAGACTCTAGGCTTATATACTGTAATTTTGTAGTCACACTCATCTTTCAAAACATTTTTTTCAAAGACTGCAGTCCTCCTAATTTTTTTTGGAAGGCACAGCTCCTAATAAATAAGCTGGCTGACTTTCTCTATGGCTTTTCTGGGGATACAGTCTACTAGAAAAATGTACGTGTGAAATTTTGGATAATTGCTTGAGTTTGGAGAAAACTAGAAAAGGAGAAAACTGATCTTAGTTACACAAACATTACTATGGAGAAACTCCTGTCTCTGTGATAGGCACAAGAATTGATGATTTGAGATGTTGAAAGAACTGCTGAAGAAGGAGAAGCTAATGAAATGTGGATTTGGAAATTTACTCATTCTAAACCTGCTGGAAAGAAAAAGAAAGGAAAGGACCTGCTTTATACACAACCAGTTGGAAACACCACTTCTCAATAAGGGAAAAGCTTACGGATCAGGCAATGAATATTCACAGAACTGTGGTTATCCAGGAAAAATATGAGCAGCTTTTTAATTTTGTATATCTCATAACTGGACCTCTGAGGAAACTTTGGTACAGAATGAGAAAACACGCTGGTAAAATTAATGGAAAAATGAAGATTTGTTAGATCCCATTAACCTGCTCGCTGCCAGTATGTTGCTCATACTAAAGACTTGATGATGATGACTTTGGCCTCCAGGAAAATAACAAGTCAAAGAACTTTGATTATCTGCAGATTATTTCAGAAGGTAACAAAACTAAAATTTTTTAAAAAGGGAATCTCATTTAGCATTTTACATCCCTAATGTCTAATCTATTTTTTCCATTTCTTAGCCCCATTTACCTTCTTTAGGCTTCTACTTCCTTCAAGCAGTTGCCACCTACTACCTTTCTTTCTTTCTGTTCTGTTTTGTTTTTTCATTTCTTCATTAAATGAGATCCCTGAAATGCTCCTATATCCTTCAGTCTCATAACTTTTTTTCTGCTTCCTAAAACTTGTTGGCATCCTTCTCCTCTTAGAATGCAAGAGTTGAGCATCCTAGCTTGAAGACACTGTTTCAGAATACAGAGCCAGACATATTGTGTGCTGTGCACCAAGCACTTGCATACACAGCATCAATTTGCACAAGTGTTTTCAGCTACCATAACACATTTCAAATCCATGCATGTAGTTTTCTATCATCTTTCAGTACCTTTCAACATAGTGCTGAAATGCCTCTCATTTTTTTTTCTTCTTTTCATCCTGAACATATGTTAGATTAGTAGGGGTAGCCTTCAGTTGAATCTGGCTTTTAAATCTCTCTAAATCCCTCTTATTCTCTCTCTACCTGTATTTATGGTACTAAGCTGATGCTTGATTGGGTTACTCTAATACAAATTTCTCTGCAGTATGACCTGCAGGCTTTCAGTAATGTGCTGTTTACTTTCTCATTAACAAGGTGCTCAGTTTAAGAGGAAGTTCTCTGAGGTCAGTAATGAGCAAATACAATGCTCCTGAAACTGATTCTCGCATTCAAAGCTTTTTCCCAGGCTTTTGATACAGAAGGTATCTTCTATCCAGGGTAATTTTAAATTTTTTTGTGAAATGGGATGGTTAGTACTTAAGTAAATTTAGAAATATTTGTTGAATTGCTTCATTTTAACCCTTCTAGAAAAGCAAATCTTCTGGCCAGTGTTTGGTCTTCAGCAGTTTGTGTATTGTCTAGCATGGGGATAACCGGAGCCTTATTTTGATTAATTCACCGATTTTCAAAATATTTTATTCCACAATTTGCTGAAAGAAAAACAAGAAGATTGATTAAAAAATGAGAATCCACTCATGAAATAATAGTGGAAAAATCCAGCCCTGTGAGCCGTTTTTCACATTATTTTTTTTCCCCTGCCCTTTATTCTTAAATGGTTCTTTTTCACAGAGCATTTCCAAAGAGTATTCCTTCCTAGTCTGAAGGTCACAGGAGTATTTATTTTTATTAACTTCTTAAGTAATTTACTTTTATCTGAGTTTTACCCCGCCTATTTATACCTCTCAGCTTATAGTTTACTTGAGACAAATTTTGAATCTACTTAAGTCAAAATGAAATATACCACTCTTTAACTGGAAAAAGGGGCCCTGCTTTTTAGCTTTAGTTTCTGTAAATTGGTTTTATGTTGCTAGTGAAAGTAATAGACATTACTTAGTGGAGAGCACACAGAGCCAGTCACTATGGTTCAGCTGGCATGAAGTAACTTGCCTACCTGCAGTAATTCAATCCCGCTCAATTATGGGGCCACATCATCAATTTTATTGCTGTAACTTTCAAAAGTAGGTAAAGCCTACAGCTTATATAACTCTGGGAGGTGATTATGCTAAGATATGATCAAGACCAGCTGGATTGTATGCATTCAGATTTTCAAATGTATTTGAGTAAGTTTTTTCTGTACCTAATATTTCAACCTTTTTTGATGTATATTTTTACTGATGACAGGCTTGATACCACTGTAAGTTATTTCAGTCATTTCTGAAACTTTATTAATTTCATGTCTTCCTTATTTATGAGTAGACCTGCTTTCTTCCCTCTGGTAAGCTTTCATATCTCTGGCACATATTAACTTATTTTGCTCCTTTGCTCCCAAGTATCAATTTTCACTGCAAACCTGCAAAATTTAGCAGCAATCCACTGTAAAGTTGATAAAATTTTCAGGAGAAGTAAGATCCAGTTTTCAGTGATTCAGCTCCCACAGGATGTCATATTATCAGAATATAAACAATAGTTATGATTAGTAGTACAAATCTAGATTCTTCCCTGGGGTCAGGAGAGTTATGAGTGTGGTCTGATGAGTTTTGATAAAACTTTTCATTTACACCTGTTTTCTATGCAAAAGTAAGCAATGGCATTGATTTTTTTCATAGAGTGGTAGAATATCTCAAGTTGACCCATAAAGTATCATTTCCTCCATCTCCGTGTTCATCATAGGATTAAGCTTCTATATTTTAGGAGTACTCAAATACCAATCTTAAAAGAAAGCCTCTAAGGGAATGTTTACCTGAAGGACAGGACAAAATTACTTCTCTCATACCTGAAATGGTGGTTCCTGCAAAACCGTACTCATTTTTATAAGGGTAATAGGCTCTCAGCCGCAATCCTTTACATGTGTTGGTGATGACCATCAACTTATGTGACCCAGCGCAGATGTTGAAGGGTTTCAGGGGATCTTGGTGTTCATGCTGGCTATCCAGAAGGAGTGGACAGACTTTAAAATTTCTTTTAAACTCCCTCTGAATATACTAGGGAGTTTCTCTCCCACAGACAGAGCAATACACATAATTTGGATACTTCCAACTTTCTCTTAATCCAATGATGTATGTGCCTGTCCTACATCACTTTTCTTTGCCAACAAGGAGGCTCATCAACTCTGACACTGTTACAGATATCAGGATCTGGA
>NW_008238464.1:5116832-5124129 GCF_000691975.1 Corvus brachyrhynchos
ATGGGGCTCAAGGCTGCAGCCAGACCCCCTCTGTAGGCCTAGTCTTCAGAAAATAGTTGCAGAAAACATTCCACAATTTCTTCCACTCATGTCTTTTGCCATGCAGCCTGTATCCCATCGGTTTGAACTGTCAAGGAGTGCTAAATGATCCTGAGTTGATCTTCCACCTTGATGCTCCCTGTCAGTACAAGTCCATTGATGCCAAGGCACAAAAGAACAGGTTGTATCCTATGTAGTCTGCTTTGTGTATTGAGAACTTTGTGTTATTTTTCATTGTTCTCAGGGTTTTTTTTATTTGTCTGGGGTTGCTTTTTTGTTTGGTTTTTTTTGGTTGTTTGGATTTGGGTTTGGTTGGCTTGCAGTTTTTGTTGTGGTGTTGCTTTTTTGTGGGAGAATGCAAAACTTTTATTTCTATTTCCTTCCCTTGTAAATTATAATTCGGGGGATCAATGTGTTTAGCCAAAAAAAACCTAGGAGATAACTGCATTATCATTCTTCGATGAGGGAGTTTCCATTCAGTTTGAATGTATGTATTGAAGATTATTGTAGTATAATTACATTGAGGTTTGAGTCTCAAGAGGGCCTTACAAGTACCTTTTCAAATGAAAATTGATCAAGGCTAACAACAGGAATAAAAAGTCCAACTATGAAAAAGTTTTAGAGTCATTAGGATACTGAGGTTTTATGTATACTGTCTCTGTTTTCAACTCACTGAGTTCTCAAAGCTTTGCTGTCTTCTGGGGTGAAATCTACTTTAGCAGAGAACCTTAGAAAAAGAACCCTGACTGGATTAATTTTTTTAATGTAATTTCAGTTAATAAGGGTGTGATTGCACTTTTTCCTTTGAATTCAAACAGACAAAAAAGTCTTGTTAGTAGTTAAGTAATTTTACATTAACTTCTTCACTTGTAGGAAAAATACAGACAATTTTATTAGTTAAGTATTTCACTTTAAAAAAATTCAGAGTAGGGAACATAATGTTCCTAAAGTCTTTGTCCTGTTGTATGTACTTTAGGATGAAATCTTTTCCTGTTTCTATTGTTGCCCGTCATTTGATGTTGGGCCCAGAGGCATGCCAAGCTGAGTGTCTCTCTTTGACCTCTGTGGAGAGATGACTGCTGTATCATACTCTGCTGAAGCTGAGTACCCTTCCCATCAAATGAGTTTATACCCTTTCCAGCTCTGCATGGCAGCCAGAAGGTCCTGAGAAATACCCAGGCATGATGAGATTTGTTTCTTTGTCAGGTTATGACTTTTCCTCTCACCCATGTTTATCTTACTCCAGTTATTCACAAGCTGCATTACCAACAGCATTGACTGAACCATAGTGGCTGCCTGAGGTAGTGCTTGGATACACAGATGAGAAGCTTGACCAAAGGGCATCCTGTTTCTGTCAGCAGAGCCACTTGTGGGGAAAACTCCTTCACTGGGGAACTTGGACTTTTCCAGGGACTTGAAATTACATCATATACATATCTGCTAAAGCCACTTGCTGGCTTTTAGTGCTGTCTTGCTATGCTTTCCACTTTTCTTTCTTAATTATTTCCATTGCTATCCATCTTCTCTTCCATTCCCTCCCCAGTTTTAGTTATGCAATCATGGTGAAATAAGGCTCAGAGCTTAATTAAAGTTCACAGTTGCCTTCAATCTGTAAGACTGCATGGTCTTAGTATTGGGTATGATAAGACCCCAAAACCACTTCCCAAGAGAGGGTAGGCTGAAGCATCATCAGCCCATCATTAGTAAATTAATAGTTTGCCTCCCAAATTACATATCTATAACATCTGCCAGTCTCTCCGTCTTTCAGTCCTCCAGAGAGGGAAGGTTATAGTTCTGGTGTAAAGGAATCAATTCAGGTGCATCACGAAACTAGAAAGGGTTTTTTTGTTTACCTCTGAAGGGAGGACAACATTAGGAAACATGGTAAAACAGCAAAAGGTAAGATTTCTGTTGTGATTTTTTTCCATCAGAACATGGGCATCATCAGACTATTTATTTGCCCTGTATCACCTTGATCTTTCAGTAGCCTGTCTGGAAGTCTCCTTTGTATACATATCCTCAGATATACAGATCCTTAGGAGTCTGTGAGGAGTCTTCATTCTCTCTTACAGGTTATTTCAGACATTTTGTTCTTCATTTCCAAGTTAGAATGAAAACAAATATCTGAACACCTGAGTGCTCCAAAGCCTTTTTCTGCTTAATTCTAGTACTGACAGTTTGAGGGTGATTAATAAATTGTTTGAGCTTTTCACAGAAAATGACACACATAGCAGCATATGGATGAGCCTGCACTGCCATCAACTCCCTTTACAGTCAATAAAGAGAAATAGGCACTTTTGGCTTATGATTCATCTGATCTTTGCCAGCAGTTCACTTAGGAGGAGATGGGCTGGGTCCTTTAAGTGTTTATTCCTCTCTGCTGAGAAGGCACAAAATCTAGGCATGTCCCAGACTTTAATGCACTTATTGTAGGCATCCACGGAGATTGGTGAATGCCAAAGGATTAAGGCTCTGATAAATTTCTGGAGGAGATCCTCTTGTGGACAGCACATCTGCCCTGGGAAATGTAAAAAACTGATATAAAACTGCTTCTTACTTTTCAGCAAGCACTTACATAATGGATCTGCTCCAAAGAAAGTAGACTAACTTCTGTGTTTGCTTTACGTAATCAGTTTCTTACATACACATTTGTTGGAGGAAAATTTCCACTTATTTTCTGAGACTTGACATTATTCTTGGCTCATTACACCTAAAGCATGCCTTTGAGCTTGGATCCTATTGTCCTGGTTTCAGCTGATACAGAGTTCATTTTCTTCCTAGTAGCTGGTACAGTGCTGTGTTTTGGATTCAGTGTGAGAATGAAGTTGACAGCACACTGATGTTTTGGTTGTTGCCAAGTAGTGCTTACCCTGAGTCGAGGACTTTTCATGCTCAGTGAGGAGCAGCACAAGTTGCCTTGAGGGAGCACATCTGGGACAGCTGGCCCAAACTGGCCAAAGGGATATTCCATACCACAGAACATCAAGTTCAGTATACAAACTGGAGGAAATTGGTCTGAAGGGGACAGTCACTGGGGGATCACTGGAAATGGGGCAGGCATTGGTCGTTGGGTGGTGAGCAATTGTATCATGAATTGCTTGGGTATGTTCTTGGGTTTTATTCCTCCTTCTCTCTCTCTCCCCTGGTTTTTTCTGTTATTTATATAATTTTATATTGTTTCAATTATTAAACTGTTCTATCACAAGCCATGAATTTTGGTGTGGTTTTTTTAATTTTTATCTGATTCTTCTTCCCATGCCACCATTGGGAATGGTTTGAGAAAATGGCTGAGTGGTACTTGGTTGTGGGCTGAGTTAAACCAAGATACCTGTACATCACAACACAGAGAAATCCCCAGGCACACTCATGCAACTGAAAGGATTATATCCACTTGCTTTCTCACTACCTCTGTCAAACTCAAAAACTAAAAGGGCCTTGCTTGTCTTTCCTACTGGCAACCTCAATACCCTCAAACTGTCCTCCTTTCAGTTATCCTCTGTTGTACTTTTCCTCATGTTGTCCCTTTCAGCCAGGCTCTGAACCACCACACTATTGGAAATACTCCCCAGGGCAGCAGCATTATTGTGGTCCGTTGTACAAATATAATCAGATGCATATGTTTGATCTATTATGAAGATGTGTTTTACTCATCTCATTTATAATGATGCAGTTTCCTAGTCTGATACCTGTCTTTTCACCCAGATTTTTGGCCGTGACTGAGATACAGAGAAATAATGTGCCAGTCTGGCCACTGTGAGCCTGATTAACCTAAGAAATATTACTTCCTTTAGGCAGGTTATCCCTGAAAGGGTACATGATTTTGGGTTAACAAGTGCCACATGTTTCAGTAGATATGGTGGGATTTGGTAGCAATGGAAGCTTGGTCAACATTCTTATCAGCACAGGATGAGGCACACCTCATTTAAAAAACAGTTAAGGTAGCTGACTCAGTTTTGATTGATTCTTCTCATTTCCTCCTTTTTTTCTTGTCAGTTTACCCAAGACTGAACACATTCATTTCTGCTTTTCCATATCTTAAAGTTACTGCTTTCTGCTGCCATCTTCCCCCACCCCCAATGTATTTCAGTGTGAAAAGGCAACTCTCTCTTTGACATGGAAATTGTTCTCATACTTATTTTTATTGATTAACTGAATAGAAAAGAACATGAAGCACACATATGCCCAGCATCTGACAATCTGTTACTATTTCAGTTGCAGAAAACAGTAACAATCTTAGATATAATGACACCAATTACCTTCTCTCCCTCTAAGTTGCGCAAGAAAATGCCCTCTCATATAAAAAACAATGCAGGACTGGGAAGAGTTTTTTCTTCCCTGTTAGGCACTGTGCACTACTGCAAAGGGCAGTGTGCAACATGTGACTCATACTCCACTGTTGCAATGAAAGCTTTGCATAACAGAAGTAACTCATGTGTAACTTTCAACAAATGTGTAACCTCACATGGGTCCTACATGGAGTTTTCATGCCTCATGTAGGTATTCGTATGAGCATGCCTGGAACAGAAGGGTATCCCAAGCCACTGCTCCCAGAAGTGTTTTCACATTTCTGTGTTGAGAGGTTATCAACGTCTGTAAGGATCTGAAGGGAGGTGTCAAGAGGGTGGAGGGAGCCAGGATCAGCAATAGAACAGGTGGAAATGGGCAGAAACCGATGCAGAAGAAGTTCCACCTGATCATGAGGAAAAACGTCTTTACTGTTCAGGTGACCCTGCGGTCCTTTCCAAACTTACCCATTCTGTGATTCCCTATAAAATTTAGCGGCCCAGGTGCCAGAAGCACACTGGGAAGAGGAATTGCTATTCCTCCCACTACCCAAGGCAAAAGAGTCAGTCTGTATCTTCCTCAGGGCATCAGACCCTGTCTATGGGTCAGTCTCAGTTTCGTGATGACTATGACACATTCAGAAGATGTGAACATAGTACCTATCCTCTTGGGCTTGGAATGGGGGATGCTTCATGTCCTAGGCATGTGCTATAAACCACTGAACAAAAGGTAGCTGCTAAACTGACCCTGATAAAACTGCATCATCCACAAGTATATTTGGAGGATGTGTTTAAAGCTGACCACAATATGAACATCAGGACAAGCCAATGTGGCTACTGGACTAACATGGAGATTGATATGAGGCTCCTCAGTGGCATGTAAGAGCCATCTCTCCAAGGGGAGATCTTTGACAGTTTTCTCAGGCTGAGAGACATAGAACAATAAAGTCTGAAATTTTAAGCAGGATTTTGCCCAGCTGTACACACCACCTCTAACACTTGAAGTAATTTCCTCTATGCTGTGGCTGTTGTATTGCATCCCATTTCCCTTATATTCTGTCCAACAAGTAAAGAATACATTGTATAGAAAGCTGCTCTCTTACTTAAATAAATTCCAGTGTCTGGTTAGGACTTTGTTTCATTTTCCCACATACCTTTGCTTTCACTAAATGAAGTCATTAACAATGTGAATTTTTCAGCCTTTTATTCCCATCACCGATCCTTGCTAAGTCTCTTCTCAGCTATACAAAAGACTCCTTTGGTATTTTCTCCCCATGAGGTACTCATATACTGTAATCAAATCACCTCTCAGTTTTCTTTTTGATAGCTAAACAGATAGACCTCTTCAAGCCCTTTATGCTAACAGAAAAACTATATTCTTCTGAGCACCTGTCACTCCCATGTGGCAGTCTCACATCTAGGAAGGACAGTCCATGCATAAAGCTGAGAAAGCTGCATATTCAGAATACTTTGGGCAGTCGTTCACTTTGTTTTCTCTGTCTTCTCTTAAAAACAGGCAGGTAAATAAGTAGATAATCTAAATTAAAAGGTATTTCAAAATCTCTGTGTCTTCTGGCAAGCAGCGGAGAAGCTATTGCTTTGGATTTGAGTGGTTTTTAACTTGTCTTTCACCTTTAAGAGTAATTTCTACTTAAATGAAACAAAAATAAACTGTTTCAAATTCTGATTTCCTTCCATGCTTCAATAATTTGCAACACACTTCTGATGCAATTTTAGATAATTAAACTTTTCATTTACTCCACCCTGTTCATTTTAGCATACATTGAAGGAATTTGACAGGCTGAATCCTGAAACCAGGATTAAAAAATCTTAAACTAGAGCCAAGATTAGGTCACCTAAGGGTTTCTCCCATTTCAGGATGTTTTCTATGTCCTCCTAAATGGCATGTGTATGTTTCTGTATTAGGTTTGCATGGCCAAGCTTTGGTAGCAAGGGGAACTACAGGGGTGGCTTCAGTGAGAAACTGCCAGAATCTTCTTCCTCCATGCCTGGCAGAACCAGTCCTTGGGTTTGGATGTGCTGCTGATCAAGGCCAGGCCAATTAGAAATGGTGGCAACACCTCCGTGATAACCTATTCAAGAAGAAAGAAAAAAATTAATGGCGCAGTTGTAATTGCATCCAGAGAAGACCAGGGTGAGAACAAGTGAGAGGAAAAGCTCTGCAGACACCAAGGTCAGTGAAGAAGGAGGGGGAGGAGCTGGGATTCCTCTGCAGCCCATGGTGCAGCCCATGGTGAAGCAGCTGTCCCCCTGCAGCCCACAGAGATCCACGGGGATGCAGAGATCCACCTGCAGCCCATGGAGGAAACCCACGCCAGAGCAGGTGGATGCCTGAGAGGAGGCTGTGACACCGTGGGAGGCCCATGGAGAGAGGAGCCCCAGCTAGAGCAGCCTGTCCTTGAAGGACTGCACCCCATGCACGAGTGACTCAGTTGCAGCAGTTTTGGGAGGACTGTTGCCTGTGAGATGGACTCACATCCAAGACGTTCGTAGAGAATTCTCTCCTGTGGGAGGGACCCCATGGTGCAACAGGAGAACGACTCCTCTCCCTGAGGAGCAGGGGAAACCACGGGTGATGAACTAACCATAATCCCCATTCCCTGGGGGTGGAGGGAAGTTGTTTTTTTTAATGTCTTATTTTACTTCTCATTATTCTGCTCTGATTCTGTTAGCAATAAATTCAATTAATATCTCTAATTCTACCCTGTTTTGCCCGTGACAATATTTGGCAAGTGATCTCCCCCAGTCCTTATCTCAACCCATGAACCCTTCATTATATTTTCTCTCCCCTGTCCAGCCACAGAGCACAGTGATATAGCAGCTTTGGTGGGTGCCTGCCACTCAGCCAGCATCAACCCACTACAGTTTCATTTCAGCCACTACAGGGGTGTTGTTTTGGTTTGATTTTTTTATCCTTCCTTCAGTATATTAGTCAGCACATTTTTGGGGTTAAG
>NW_008238464.1:5124154-5143528 GCF_000691975.1 Corvus brachyrhynchos
TCTGTTTTGGGTTGGTCTCAAATTCCTCTGTTCAGTATCTTCCAGTTCTTTATCTCAGAGCATAATGAGTTGCGGTTTACCCTTTTCCCTTGATAATACAGCCAGATCTCTACTAATGGTAAACGATAGTGATACCTTCTGTAAAGCTCCAACACCAGTCCCAGTTAAAATAGGAGTTAATTTAAAAATATTAAAGTCTACTGCAAGTGTGATTTTGCAGCCATCTTCATTTCTACTTCTACTTCAAACTTTCTGACAGACCATTAGTTTTGGTAATATTTAGTCAAAGAGTTTCAAGAAAAATCTGATCTCCTGAAACACTGAGAGAGTGAAAAAATGTAACATCAGGAGTCAAGAAGGTGAAACAAATTATTCTTGCAAAAATGCAGCTGAATGTAAAAGGAAACCTGAAGTATAACTCTACCACATGGTAAGTTGAAGCTGTAAGTTGGATTTGTATGCCCGGTCCACATGGTTAAATACTCTAACTTGACCTAGAATTCCCTCTAGCCCAGTTTTCTGGTCACCAAAAGTTCTCAGAAATTGAAAATATTGCCAATACAGTAAAAAGACAACATATTCTCTCATTCTTGTTCTATGAGGGTAACAAGAGTCGGTCTGTTTTATAATTTTTTCCATCAGTGACAATAAAAACTTTTATTGTTTTTCAGCTCATTGTGGGCACAAAGTTCCCCATTGGGGAGCCAAATAATAAAATTCTTCCATTCTTACTCAGGGGCTCCATTGGAAATGGCTGGGCAAGATTCCCTGGATGTGGTTTAATATTAGACAGCTGTAGATGACCACCCTAAAAGGAAAGAAGTTGAAAATACCAGTCGCATTGTCCATAGAAAGATGTCATTCATTATCCTGTTTGACTCTCCATCCTGCAGAAGCATATGCTTCTGTAGATTACAGGAAAAGAAATTGCTCCTATCTGGTTTATTAAAATGGTGGGGTGTTCATCTGGGGTTTTTTTACATCTGGGATAGACATCTGAACTCCCTCTCTCTGATTCATGGGAGTCATAAGATGTCTCTGAGGACTGACCAGTGGCAGTAACTTCTATTGTGTCAGCAGTGTGTTACTGCAGAGTTTTCAAATTAGCAAAATTTTCTGGTTAAATATAGATGCAAACGTGCTGTTCCCTTTCCTGTGCTCTAGATGTAAAAGAACCACTTAATTAAGATAATTAGGATAATTGAATTCCTAGGCCATAAGAGTAACCTCAGTTCAGTTCCTTGGGAAACTGCAAGGTAACTGAAATGGGTTAGCATGGTCACCATTTGGCATAGTGCTGTGGGCAGTGGAAAAACCTCTCAGGACAGCATCTCACTGAATTAGACTGGAATTATTTCAATAAAAACTCCCTGTGATATTCAAGCAGGGCTGATTTGCACTCATGCTTTCTTCTTGTCGTGCTTGCAAATTAGTGCCTTTTCTATTACTGCCTTGGTTTGATTTCGGTCATATCTTATATTGCATGATGATTTCTCTTTCAATAAACTTTATCTGCTTGAAGGCCTGAAGCCACCAAAGCACTTTTAAAAGACCACAGGTTACTAAGCAAACAAAAGACTGCAGCAAAATATCCCTGAACTCTAGCAAGGCATTTGCTACTACTTTACTCTGAGCTTTGGCAAATGACTTGACTTTCTCCTCTTCTCCCCACTTTAACACATGCTGCTTAGAGCCCTTGGTTTCCTGGACAATGTTATTCCATGCAGCTCCTGTGAATGAGATGGAGTTTGTAGAAAAAGAAACTGCAGGCAGATCCACAGTCAAATTACTTTAGCAGCACAGCTTGATGTACTCGGCAAATAAAATATAGTCTTCAGTGGTGGTAGAAGACATAACGTAGCTTCCACAAGAATGCCCTAATTTGCCCTAACGTTCTTTCGTCTCCATCTTCCTAGTGATCAGTAGACTTTCTGCCAAGGATCCATGCTGTGCTGAAAGGCAGCATACAGAGTTCAAAGCACTTCAGCCTTAAAGCAAAGCCCTCATTAGGAAACATGAAATGCACTATTTGATATTGTAAAGTTATGGGCAATGAGAAAAGTGAATGCAATAGCTACAAAAATCACCACAGATAAAAACACCTTGTCCTTCCAACAGCCCAAATTTAAATTCCATTTTGGTGTCTCCAAGAAAGATCTCAAATATTGTGAAAAAGGTATATTGGGCTAGTATTTGCTTCTTGGGTACAAAATGCAGGAAGGATTTTTTTCTTAAGGTCATATTTTGTTGTGTTCATAAATTCAGTCTTGCAGATTTTGTAGTGAAAATTTCAGGAGTGGAAGGTAACTGATAGAAGAGAAATAGGATTTATTGGCAAGGTCTGATTAAAACCACAAACAAATAAGCACAAAAGCATTGACTTGTGACACTTGTATGAGAGACAGTATCTGGTTTTCATTTTGCCTCTTGTCTTTTGCCTGCTGGAAGCCTCAACAGAACATTTGAGGTGCTGCAACTTTTTTCACTTCACTATCATACTTCATCTCTTGTTAAAGTATTTATGCTAATTTAATTAAGCATAGAAAAGACCGGCAGTGATAAACATGAACCTATTTCCAGTGGGTCTTGTGTGTGAATTTCCCCCAAAATGTTCATCATTAATAATTGCTCTTAATTATCCTTCTGGTAATAGTACCCTTAAGTCAGATGAACTATTGTGGCAAACAATATGGCTATTTAGACAATCATTTAGCTTCATTTCATCTTCCTGGATGAAATAATTTTGAATTTAACTCACTGAAGAATCACTCCAAAGGTTTTAATCATCCCCAGAATCTATACATAAGCCAAATGGCTCCATATAACCTTAATGGCAAAATTAGAAAATGTGTTCCCAGGACTATGCAATGACCTACATCTGACTGTTCCCTCGGATGTAGTTTTTTAAGCTCGGGGACATTTTTCATTAAAAAACAAACAAACAAAACCACCAAGAAACAACACAACAAAAGCATGGGACTATGGACAGATTGTTTTTTGGAATTTTTCCCTTTTTTGTGCAAATTTACAGGTCCACAAGTCTCTCTCATTAAACTAACAGAATTGACACACATCTACAGAAAGGGCACAGAATGAGTTAAGGGTGGGTTTTACATCATTTCTCCAGATATCAAAACATTTAATTCAGCTGCAATGAAACACTGTTAAACCTCAGGTCATTTGAATGTTGAAGCAAAATATTCCCTTTAGAAATTTCACAGCTATTAGCCTTGAGTTACCAGTGATGAATGCTTCTGGAGATGTAAAACTTCTTCAGGCCCAAGAGCACATTTTAGCCTAGTTTTATTGTGGTCTTTCTGTCTCCTTGAAGGGGGGATGATCACTCCTGATTAGCTGTGCTAATGCAGTGCAGTGTAATAGCTACATATTCTGGTGTCCACTTTGCTCAGATCTGAATCTGAAAAATATTGTTCTTCCATAATGCTGGATCCTGAATGAATATAAAACTTGAGAGACTAGGTCCTGATGAAAATAGGCTTTCAAAAGCAAATACAAGCTGTCCCCCTCAATTCTGCTTTAGTACTCAACATGTCCATGATATATACGAACATACTGGGTGCATGGGTACATTCCTCCTTTCTTGATTGCAGAATGCAAATTACTCTTGTGTTACTGGGATTATATTAAACCTTCTAGTTGGGTTTAATAGATTAATTCCTTTACACATTGTCATAGACGTTATTAAGTGGTTGGAGAAAGGTTCTAATTCCCTTTCACATTGTCATAGTCATTATTAACATTTATTAAAAGGTCCTTCTTCCTCTTATAAATACTGTCTGGTTTGGGTGGAGGATTAAAATATTTCTCATGATATTTGATTAAGATATTTATGTTCTCAGGACTTGCAGATCTGCTCTAACGTGCTTTATCTGTCCCAGCTTCCATGTCCTCCCCCTACCTGGCTATTTAGACAATTTTCAACCCCTTATGTTTTCTCCTCTACAGCATTTAGCAGATTTCCTCTTATAAATACGGTCTGGTTTGGGTGGAGGATTAAAATATTTCTCATGATATTTGATTAAGATATTTATGTTCTCAGGACTTGCAGATCTGCTCTAACGTGCTTTATCTGTCCCAGCTTCCATGTCCTCCCCCTACCTGGCTATTTAGACAATTTTCAACCCCTGATGTTTTCTCCTCTACAGCATTTAGCAGATCATTTCCCAACCTCTTAAGTGAAAATCACATCCACTTCTCCTCCTCACAAGCATGTCAGCCACACTCTTCCTTTGCAAAACTTAACTTCTGGGAGCCCTTTACCCCCGTGTTTTTCAAGTGAATATACTAAGTGACAAAGTGGCTACGCTGCCATACCTTACCCAGCTTCTAATGCCCAACAGCTTTACTTACAGTTCATCTAAAATCTCTGTTGTTGCACTGGAGTAAGGGGATATCCAGGTCTTTTCCTTAGTACTCTAAATCATAATGAAAAACATAATATTAATAGAAAAGGAAGTTTTCCACCTGTAAGTGATTTCCATTACAATACTAACAGGATCAAAACACAGGATGAGGAGCAAGCTTCCCCAAAAATTATGACAAAGACAGAACAGTGGACATGAGCACAGATCACCAAGTGCCACTGCTGACAACTCTGCTTCCTTTGAAATGCACTAACATTTCTTAGTGGAAGATAGACCCATATATAGTAGCTGGGATTTTCATGTCCATGTAGGCATACGTTACATGGACAGTGACAGTCGGCAGGTGCTAGATGCTTTTTCCTTGTTTTCTGTGGAAAGGTAAATCTAGACAAGTTCTATTTTTCTGTTCTTAAACCATTGCACCATCGTGGTTTTAATGTGGCCTTACTCAAAAGCAGAGAATAAATGAACATGAAGAAACCATTGCAGCTCTCATCAAGAAAACAGAAGGAGCCTGGAAAAGTTTAATACATTATTTAATAGCAAGTGGTGGAATCACAGAGCTAGCAGATGTAAAAGATTCATTAATGAGATCCTCAGCTCTTGGATACATGCTCTTGAAGCCCATTAAAAACATTAGTATGCAAAAATGGTGATGAAAATCTAAACAAAACTGTGGTCAAAATAAACTTGATGTGGAATTCTATCTTTACACGGAGATTTTATTTGTTTGTTTGTTTTAGTAGCACTTAAATACTTCAAGTACATTTAATTTAGATTTATTAAGATATTTAATTAATATAAAATACTTTATAAATAAGAACATATTTCTTACATAACAATAAAACAGGGAAAACCTAAGACAAAATACAGTCTGCTAGAGTGAAAAATTGTTAAAATGGAATTATGTCATTATAGAGATTAAGACACATTTGTTAAATCACTGGGCGATTTGCTTTCACATGCAGACTTTAAATTTGCTTATGGATCCATGCATAGCCAAAAGCATGTGTGGTCAAATCTGCACCACAGAATGTTTAGTTAGCCCTCTGATTAGCCAGCTTCTACAGACAGAAGCATGCAGCTTGCTCTCATTCACTATCTGTATAATTATTCCCTTGAAAATTTGGCCAAGTAGCCATCAAATCATATTTGTCAGGCCTTAAATAATTCATATTTACCAACTGTTATCTCATTAAAAATTAACAAACATTTACTAAATGCAAATTATATTGTAAATTGGATTATGGATTTTAAAGAAGTAGCTTAATTTTGATGGTTGGTCAGGTTTGATGCCTAACAAGCAGCCAGAGAGTGCAGAGGCATTTCAGCGAGAAGCTTCTGACTGTCCAGCTGCAGCTCCAAAGAGCCACCCCAGTGGGTGACTGCTTCCTGTGGGCACAAAATCACAGAGCCCTGTGATTTCATGTCAGTCATTTATAAAGGCAACTCAATGGGTTCCCATAGATGCAAGCAGGCTCCTTTGCTTTCCAGGCTGAGCCCTGACACTCAGCACCATGCAGAGCTATCACCATCCCACAGATTAATCCTATTGGACTATCCTGTTTAGTGGAAAGTGACTCTTACAATGTCAGAGGGGGGGTTGGAACCATATATCATTAAGGTCCCTTCCAACTCAAACCACTCTGTGATTCTATTTCTTCTGAAGTTCATTTGTTCCTTGGGTTTTCTCCTTTCCCCAGATGATCATCTGTCAGGGGGATTGCCTGCAGACCAGCATGAGGCACCAACTCACATCTTCATGCTGGTCTGAGATAGGATGGAGGAGGGAACAGACAAAAGAATCACCAGAAAGTATTTACAGGAGCTTTGTAGTCTACTGTAGAAGGCGCACCACTGTCAGAGGGCAAACCTCTCTCCTTATCTGAGTTATTTTTAGGTTTTTCTGAATGTTCTGCCTAATACACAGGACATAACAACCCAGAGAGCTGGAACCAGAGAGAGTGAGAGAATAGATATTCAAATCACTTCTTGGTCATTACTTGAATTGACATTGTCCTTCGTGTGGATGAAGGCAATGATCACTGTCTGTGAGCTCCCCTTTCCCTGCTTTTGCTTCTCTTGACAGGCTTGACAAGCCTGTCCTCATTCTGCAGGTTCTACTCTTCTGTATCCTGCAAGACCATCTTGTGTCTTCACCACGCTTACACATGCCATTAAAAACTAATTGGCAGAGCAAGGACCTAGGCTAGAGACTGTTAGTTTTACATCTCTTTCTAAGTAAATGCTGAGAAACTGTTCTCAGTTTGTGTTTTCCTTTAAAATCTGCATCTTTTCTTTTATATCTGAAAAAAATGTCTTGCCCAAAATCTGGTGTCATTTTCCCAAAAATACTTAGCTGGTCTAATGACAGACATTCCATCATATAAAAAAAATCTTACCCTGTCTTCCTCTGGCTTTTTACCCTCAGAGTAAAATAACTATGTGTCTAAACTAGTAGTTATGGCTTCCCTTTACAGGCAATAGAATTTAAGGATACAATTCACATGACCTAGTTTACACAAGGATGTTGTGAACTGCCATCTACTAAGAGATATTCTCTCCACTAGCTGTGAAAGAAAGTCTATAGTGACTAGCTCTAAAGTAGACGCTTGATCAAATGAATCCCAAAACTATTTTATGGATGTCTTATATCTAAAAATAAATTATAAGCAAAATAGCTGTGGTATATCTTTAGCAACGCTTTTTTTAGCAGTAAGTGAAGTGGAAACTCACATTCTCTTTTGCACATCCTTGGTTAAGTACGTTACTGCTAATTTTCAGCTACCTGCTACTATTTAATTTAGTACTCCACAGAGGGTTCTTTCTAATATTATGACAGAGTCATTTAACATCATGTGAGATAGAAGATGAGTACTGAAGAATCTCAGAAGGAAATGTCCAGGAGGATGTGAGAAATGAAGGGGAAGTATTGTTTATAAATGGAAAGCTGGTAACTGGAGATAATTTTGAATAAAAGTAGCACACAACAACACAGAAAATAAGCATATTTCAAAGTGGTCATCCTTACAGTAACATGAGCATACTGCATACAAGGGACCTCATCTTGATATTGCTAGCCCTAAGGTCACCAAAGGTTTTGAACTGCCAGGCTTTACTTTATCCTTAATCTACAGATAAAGTCTCACACAAGGAAAGTTGACTCTTGTGCCACTGCTGTCTAACACCCTCCTGAGCCACTTCAGCAAACTAAGTGGATTTTTTAAGATGTTTTTCTGCTGGATTAACATGTGTGAATTGCTCTGTAAAGGAACAGGCAGGACCAGAAGCAAGAGTGCAACTGGAGAAATCGTAAAGCTAATAGTTAAATATGTAGGGGTCACACAACAACCTAAGCCAAACTCTCAGCTTCCACTCAAAAAGATTTCTGCACTATCCTGTTTCCAGTCACACATTCCCAGCACTTCACCTATATGAACATGGGTTATATGCTGCAGGACTAAAGCCTAATCCAAAACCAGCAGAAAACAATTAATTTTCAGGCAATTCAGCATTCTGGTGGACATCGGAAGATATTGAAATGCTTGCAACATTTATCCTTGTGCCCCTAGTGTTAAATGCTAAGAAGGTGACAAGGTGAGGTTTAAATAGGTTCAAAATTCAGATCTACAGTGATGAGAGCAGTGATGTCAGCAGGATCACAGATTTAGACCCCTATCATAAAAACAAGGGTCAGAAATTAGGGTCAGAAAGGCCAGAGATCAAGCTTAGAACTGTAGTCATGGAAATGAACATTTGAACCAGGTCAATGGCCTGATCCAGAGAGAAAAGCAGTATGCACCTAGAAAGCTGCAAGACAAGGCTTTCAAATTGTGCAGCCAATTTATGCACAGTAAAGTTAAGGGTGTACAAGATTCACCTGTTGTAGTGCTAGGTTTAGTTTAGCAAGCTGCAGCTTTCCCTGAGAGCTCAGCGGGGCTGCTTAGGGCAGTGCGACCATTTCACCCTCCCCTAGTCCTCTTCGGACGGCTCCGCAGTTTTGCTCCGGCAGCTATCAGCTCTACAACACAGCAACGACAAAGGAGGCAAGAAGGGTCCCTCCATAAGGGTTTCAGAGGACATTTAATAGTTACATCTTCTCCTTGCAATCCCCAGAGGCAGAGAGACCTCATGATCTGGGTGCAGGGGGGTTTTATCAGGGGCTCAGGGGCGGTACATGGGCAGCGTTGGGGTACAGGAACCAATAGGGAGAGACCGAGGGAGGGTCCAGGGCTAGGGGCAGGGGAAAGTGGGGGGGGACAATGTGAAAGGCATTTAATAAATCAATCAGTGGGAAATACAACACCACATTCATCCATTAAAAATAACTCTCCAAAACAGATTTTGCATGTAATCTATAATAACCTGCCTACTACAGTATCAATCAACAGAACAGATATTTTGCAATTTGGTCATTTGTTCCATCTTTCAGTTTTAGCCAAATAACCTGAATGTCCATGTACATCGTCCTCTGACCTGAAGCTGCAGGGAGGCAAACCACCCAAAAGTGTCAGCTGGAGGCTAGAATTTAATTTCCATGTGAAATTCAGATATTCCTACACTTTTTTGCATCCCATATTAGGATATGAAGTCATAAAATACTTACGAAATTAAGAAAAAAAAAAACCAAAAACTTTACTTTGAAAGTACTAAAATGATCATTTGTTTCAAGTTAAATTTGTCAGAGTTGCTGCATCAAATGCTCTCTTTCAGCTTGGTCAAGTCATCTAGAAATGATTCATGACTTACAACAAAAATCTGAACTTGAGGAAGTTTAGCTTGCAAAGAGGTGCCTGAGGGAGGATGTGAAAACTATTTCCAAAGATGGAAAATATTACTGAAAGGGTGAAGAAGGACCAGTGCTCCATGACCATACTAGGCATATAAGAAGTAATGGACTAAACCAGCAGAAAGACTGATGTAATGTCATAGGAACACGTGTCCTTTCTAGGAATAGATTAAAAATGTACTGACCTGCTTGGGCAAGCTTGAGGTTCTTTAAGAACATAGGAGATGAACATCTGCCAGTATCAATGATAAACCTTATAACAAAGCAATTGCACTGGCTGAGCTAGCAAAGTCTCCTCCAGACATATGAATTTGGTGAACATTGAACTGAATCCGAGTCTCTCGGTGCCTGGCAGCAATGAGTGCTCTCTGTGGTGGCAGTGCTCTGGACAGGGTCCCTGGCTGCCTAGAAGTGCCATCGCCATGATGGAAATCCACTGAGGGAAGGATTGGGATGGACAGCAAAGAGAGGTATTCTTAAGTAGAATAATTCAATGAAATTACTGTCTCCTTTCAAAACCAAACAACACACTTGGATAGCAAGTTCTCACACAGTTTAGTCATGTGTCACTTTGAAAATCTAGCTTTTCAGCATAAAGTGGGTTTTTTTCTGTTGCAGGGTCCAAGGTTAAACCATTTACATTTGAATTTGCCATTCCACAATGTCATCAATGAATGCTGAGAGAGGTGTTTGTTCTAGCAGAAAGGTGGATAACAACCAGAGCCTCCTACAATGTAAGGACACACTCTGCTACAGATGTTGGTCCTGGGAGCATTCAGTTTCTGAGAGTCATTGAGAGACTGTTTTAGGAAGTGAATGGGAGTGCAGTCTTGTTTTAAAAAGTCTTTCCAATGGAGAGATTATGTCATTCTTGTGAAAGATGGTGCATTGCTGTGACAACATGTACTTTCAGGAATAAGCTGAGAATCATAGCAAAAGAGAGCTCATCACAGCCTCTTATCTCTGCAGAGGTGTCAATGCAGTTCAAGCACAGTTTGAGTAGCTTGGTTTCTACTGCTGTTCCCAAGGGAAGGGTGCATAGTTACCCCAACAAGTACATAAAAGAACAGAAAACAACACCGAGACTTCATTCTCTTCAGGGAGAAGAGCTTTTCAAATTTGTTACCCAGCAGATCAACTGGTGTGTTGATTTAACTGATACAACATAGCAATTGAATTGCCATTTGCATTGGCATGCCAGTGTGATCAACCCCGGGCATGAGTTGCCTTTGGGTTTCTCTGGGAGAGAGACATGAAAGCTTTTTGCAGCTGGGAATGCGGTGGGCAGGGGAAAGATGAAAAAGAAAACAAAAGCCATTTCTCTACACTTGTTATTTCCATGACTAAGGTGAGGTTGGGGTAAAGAGTCCCTCTGTTTTCCATCACTAAGTTTAACTAGCTAATATGAATTAAATTATTGCCACCATTTTCTGCACTTCTTTCACTTGGAATAGGCCCTTGACTAATTCTTACCTTCACATTCATCATCTTTGAAGGAATATCTCTTCCTGTGAAAGGAGATGCATTGCTTTGCTGCAGTTTGATGTAGGAAGGTTAAGTAGTGGAGAAAGACTGTCATTCAGCTGAAATGCTCCTGAGAAGTACCCTTGGACTGACAAGGAGGAATATTCTTTTCTTCTTCAGAAGATGTATGTAAGAAGTTTATGTTGTTCTTTCTGCAGCGTACTTTTCTGGGTTTTTTCTGCACTTTCCTTTCCATAAGTAACAGTGTGTGTTTAATTGTGGTGATGCGTGATCTCTCAGCTAAGATTAGGGGAAATATATATCTTTATTATTTTTCTTCACTCTCTCTGGCTCAGTAGACATGCTCCATTCTTCCTTCAGCATTCTCCATGTCTGTAATAAGATTTTTCTCATTCAGAATACAGGAGGGATGAAAGCAATTGAGGGTTACAGGTGGTTTGTTCAGTTACTAATTCCTAAAAGCCTACTAGCAGTAAAAGTGGCCTTCATTATACTAACATGAGTGTTGCAGGTAGGAGAATCTATTTCTGTTTGGGAAAGTTAGGTCTAAATCAAAATTGTCTTGGAAGCTTTCCAAAGTTTATAATGAGAAGTTGTTTGCAAAGACAAAAAGGAAATTGATGCCTTAGCTGAAAGCGTCCAGCAATTATGCCAACCTTTGTTGCCTTATTGTTGACACTTTCAGAAAATCTACTTATCAAGGAGGCTGTTTTCCTGTCCTGAAGCAGGTCTGCTTTTCAGCAGACTGACTTTTCATCTAGGTGGTATTCTCTGTCCTAGAATTCTCAGGACTACCCTCAGAAATATTTCAAAGTATGCAAGCCCCTTGTGTGGCAACCAGATTTAATGAGGTGTCATGTTTGTGGGAATAGGTAAGCAGTTCCAATTTCTTTCCCCTTTTTTTCTGTTTTGTGTCTTTTTCAGTAGCACAAGCGATACAGATAAATAAAACCAAAGATATCATAATTATACATAGTTCAAAAAAACAGGTTAAAATCACCTGATCTTGTATATTTTTCCAAATGTTTTTCACCATTTTCATGCCAAAATATTAATTATATTTGCCTGTGTCTGAAAGTCCAAGAACTGCATATAGAGAGGAATGAAAATATACCCGGATAAAATATGTTCCACTTACAGATTGAGTGCATTATTTCATTTTGGACAAAATTGTAAATGAAGGTGGTGCTTAAGAAAACGAAACAGTATCAGTGCTAGCTCAAGCCAGGCATAGTGCCAGGAAGTTGTGGAAGAGCTATAGGGGAAAGCTTGCTTAAGTACCTAATAGCCTGATTTCCAAAACCCCTTCTACTTCAGTCCCGGCCCACTCTTGTTCAAACAGTGCCTAGTTAATGAATTATGATGACATTTATGGTGATCTGGTAATAAAAATGAATGAGGATATGTATAAGGCCACCAAAATCAGACCCAGATATAAGAAGGGCTTTTAATTATTCTCAAATTCCTGTCAAACTTCAAAGAAAAAGATTAGGAAATTAAACACTTAAGGTGTCACCAATCTTAACAAATGAATACCATTAGAGTGTCTTCTTTCTTTCCTCAGCTGGAAATCATGTGACACTGACTGAAAGCTGTGACAAATGCTCTTCCTATCACAGCATCTGGCTTCTTGGCAGCCTTGAGTGGCTGGTTTTATTGGCTATTTCTGCATTGCCTGAAGATTTCTCACACTGTTGTTTGGCTATTTGGTTTACTTTGTGCTCTTAGAAAATGTTTTATTTAATTCTATTTGAATTTAGAGAATTTCAAGACTTTTAATTTTATTGAAAAATCATGCAGTGCATGAATCACTCATCTTTGACTGCCAAACTTCCTTAAGAGTGGAAGAGGAAGAGTGTTAAGAGAAAAAGTGTTAAATGTAATGTGTTTCAAAGCAAAATTTAAGCAGTACAGTAGATAAAGATGCCAAAAGAAACCTGCCCTTCTTCATCATCATCTAATGTAATGTTGAGCCACCCAGTCCTGCCCCGCTCAGGAGGGGAGTGATAAAGTGGCTTTTGTGGGTATCTGACATCCAGCCATGGTCAACCCACTACATTTGCTAGCCTTCTGATACACTCTAAGGCTTTTGACATGTTCTGTAGTGAAAAATAATCAAATTAAAACAAAATGGTTGATCACAGGCATCAAGCTCTCATGTACAGACATCTAAAGCTGGAATGACTTTTAAAGATTCTGAACCTGCATCACTGATAACAGGGAGACCAATATCTGCAGTAAAGAAGTCAGTCAAGTGAACATATACAGAATACTTTTTTAAGCATTGTGGTGCAAAAGACTGATCTTATTTTTCATTTGCTGTGGAATGTTGTGATTGGAATTTTTCATATTTAAGCATTCAAAGAACACTTCAGAGCAGCTAACATGAGTGAGTACACACACATCTATAGAATTTCTCAAAAAGACCTGTCTAATATTCATATATCTATCATGATATTGCATTTCCAAACAAAGCAATATTGTATTTTCAGATGTAAAACCTGATCCCCATAATCCAGTTGATGCTGAGAAGCCTGGAGAGATTCTGGTGGCTTTTGGGGTCACTGTTGAGTGGCAAGAAGCTGTGAAACTTAGAGGAGCTTAATTTCTTTCAGTCCATGGATGAAAATACATATCAGGTTGTCCCAGGACAAAGTCTGCCTTGCATTATCACTACCAAAACACCGGACTGTAGTGCCAGCTGACTGCCTGGACTGTCTGACAGACAGTTCCTAACCCCTGCATGTGTAGTGTTTGTAGTTCATTATGCTTGGAAGTCTCTGCCCCAAAGAGTGAGACTGGAGGAGTCAAGCAGCCTAGACTGCCTCAGATATTGCCAAGCTCTAGCTCCCCAAACTGGAAGTAGCTCTAGGCTGCATAATTTGGAAACTGGTTCCTTGAGTGACAGAATCCAATGAAGCCTTCATTCAATTTTAATTTGTGTCCTGCAAGCCCACAGCCCCATCACTACAAGAATATTCCTCATGTCCTGCCTGCTACATCTCCACTCTCCACCAGAACCCTTCATGCCTCCACCTTCCCACAGCTCCACCTTTTCTGCCTTGATCCCCCTTTAGTTACAATAAAAATAGAATGTGTTTTGGCCAGTTTGATGCTGTCTGAACCAGCGTACAAAAGGATCTCACCACATTCATGGTCATGGTGGAATATTTACTTCTGTGACACATTATTTTAGGACTCTTGCACCTTCATACAACCACTTTCCATGAAGTGTGCAAGATTTAACTATCTTTGAGGCATCATAGTGAAAGGTAATTGAAATTATGCCAACAGATTTGAAGGATATCAGGAGAGGATAAGTAGACAGATGGACGGAAAAAATTATTCCTTAAACTCTGTTTCTTAAGGAAGTTAGGCTAAAATGAGGCTATTTCCTCTAATTTAGCAGAAGAAAGTTATTTTAATATCAATAGCTACTTTAGAAAAATCTGGCAAAGCCTGAAATGTCCATGTATAGTTATCTTCATGTGACAGCGTTTGGAGTTGTGACTACTGTCTATGTAAGGATTTCTCTCACTGTGTGTAAAAGTTGTCATGGCAACAGCACTCTGCAAATAATTATATAAATAATAAATGAAAGATCTTATGAGCATACATTAGAGCTGTAGTTCTCATATAGCTGTCTTTTGCTGCACAGATTGAAGAAAAGGGTCACAAGGAGTTTTTCTTAGTGTGCATATTTACTTGCCTCACTCAAGGATGTAAAACATTTGCTTTAGGAGGTGAATACTAAAAATTATTAATCCAAAAAATAAACATTGGCCAAACGCCTGCTGAGAAATAATACAATTTATGTTTCTTAAAGCCAGAGGTCAGAAGCACAGGTTCTGAGTCTCTCCTAAAACAGCAAAGCAAATTAAAAGCTGCCTTAACAAGACTCCTGGGATTCCACCTGTACAGACACATTCCCAGCAGGTGCAGAACCACCAGAAAGCTACTTTAATGTCCTTCTTTACTCCCCAGACAGAGACAGTGACCATGGAAAAGTTGCACAACTAATGTATCTGTCCTCTTTGTTCCTCTGGGTGTCTTAATCCAGCACGTGCTGGTTAAAGCTAGTATAAATTAACCTGCTCCCTACCCTTTTCTGATCTTTCTTCAAGTACACACCTCTGCTCTTACAAGAAGGAATCTGAGAAAACATCCATATATATTCCACATGTTCTCAGGGCCATATCCTGTAGAGATTCCCCACACAGAGGTCTGGTTGAACACATGCAGGGTTGCCTACAAAAAGCACTGGGGTACCAGGTTTCACCAGAAGGTACTGAAGTCTTCTCATTCAAACTCCAGGGGGTTTTGTGTGTAGGAGTGCTCTTTAAAACTGAGAAATGGAATCAGTGCTTTGGTAGGAGGGGCAGGTGGAAAAATAGTGTTCATCATTTAAAAGTAGTCAGGGAGAAAATGTGCGTATGTTTGTTAGATGGGTTCATTGGTGATGACTGTTATTTTCAGCAGTCTTGGTGAATCACGAGGCATTATCTTCATGTGCAGCCTGATTGGCTAACATTATTCCATATTATCCCTAGCATTTTGGGTTGATGAAGAGATAAACACAATGCTTGACTCATCAGTTCGACATTTCAGTCAATCTTTAACCATGCTTTCCCTAATTGTTTCTTTAGGTCTGTTTACAATTACGATAAAGCCTGTTATTAAATAGGCAGATCATATTTGTGTGTACATATATGTATATTTATACATATATTTATATTTTATATTTATGTAATGTCTGTATATAAAGTATGAAAAATGCACAATTAATAGAAACAAAGAAAGATTGATCCAGCCAGGCTCAGTTATGAACTTCAAATCATATTGATGCAAGTACCTCCTGTTAACATTTTGAGATTTTTTTTGGCTCCTCTGAGTAAAAATAAATATCTACTTTTCAACATGGTTTTAAGGTATAAAAAACTGGGGTTTTTTACTAAAACCGAAAGTGAGTTCTAAGCCGGGATTTTCATAAGCACTGTCCTGAAACCGGCTCCCTCTTTTTAAGCCAGGAGACCAACAGCCTGAATATCTCCATAAAGCAAAGCTGGCTATCTGTCAGATAAGCAAATCTCAAACTGCAGGAAGACTGAATTCAGCAACGTGTCTAGTTTTAACATACGAGCAATCTCACTGACCTTATACTGTTAGTCTAAACAACATATGACAGTCCTTTCAAAAATAAGCAGACCAGTCTAGAATGTTAAGCATTCCTTCAGTAACCCTATGGAGAAAATGGTAGATCAATTGCTTTTCTAGTTTGGACCTTTAAATTAAGGAGTTTGGGTGATAAACCAAGACATACAATCACAGCTGACACTAGTAAAGTCTGTATTTTAAACAAAGATATGTATCTCGTTAAATATAGCCTCTGAAGCCATGTTCCTCCAGGTAAGCAGCATCCAAAAGTGAACCCTTTGAAGTTCATCACCTTCTAATTTCTTGTGGATAATTCTCAAAATGTTCCACCCATGATGGGTCTAATTGTGTTTGCTAATTTTACTTTGCTGTCATATGACAATAAGACACCACCAGGACCAATATGGTCCAGATGTCCCCAAACCAAAAGATATTAAACCCTCCCTGACCCCATACAACAGTCTTCATCCCTTTAGAACAATGACTAGAATTTTACAAAATTTCTGCCTGCAAGAGGAGAGGACTTCCAATTAAGAAAAATGATGACATTTCTGGAACAAAAATGACCACATGTTCCTAGGGAGTGTATACTTCCTTCCACAATACAGAAGACAAAAAAACCCACAAACCAACAGCCCCTGATGGTATAATGGGGCAAAAAATCCTCCCTGTGTCCTATAACACAGTAGTTTTAGTCCTGAATGCGTAAGATACATACCACTGACCAAAAGACAGTTTACTATCACTACAAACGCCAATGAAATGTCCCTTTGCAAGCTGTGGCTAGTTTTCACTCTTCCAAAGGAAGAAAAGCCCAAATTCCTCCCACTCCTCATCAAAGCCAAGTTGTACATCTGGAGTGAAAAAAACCAAACCAAAACCACAAATTTAATCCTGTGTCCTGCATATAGTCAAGAACCCTAAAATATTGTTTCAGTTTAAAGTACTAACAATACTGGAATAAAAATACATGACCAAATCTCTTCAACCTCACTTGCATCTACCAGCAAAGCAAGCATTGGAAACTTTAATCACATGCTTGAATTACAAGCTCTGGGATTACTCTTACCTTATAATAGAACTACTATCAGCCATTTCAGATTTTGACCCCATTTTCATCTAATTGGAAGTCTCTCCCAGAAGTGTGCTCCTTCAATGTTTATAAACTTTCTTCATCTTTGTTTATGCTTCCTTAGCAAGGACCTGCTAGATCCACAGGAAATACCTATATGGTGATCAATGTGCAGCAAAGCACAAAGCAAATACAGTAAGTCTTGACTGAATGGTGATTTGTGTATTTTTGCATTTTATTTGGCTTTTTGGGATGTTACTGCAGCAGATTAAACTGCGGCATACTTTCTCCCCAGCTAAATCTGCTGGTCTGGCCTAGCGGGCCATTGAGACCACAATATATAGAAAAAAAATTGCAGATTCTATCAGTACATTCCCAAAAACATCACATTGAGGGCAAAAATATGTAAACTTCAAAATGAAAACCATGGAGATTATTTTAGCATAAAAATTGTTTCCAGATCCTTTGCTACTTTCCAGATTCCAGCGGCGCTAACCTCTGCTAAAATGCTGTTGTGTGAGCAGAGGTCATACCCTCTGCTAATTGACAGCTCACTTGTCCGCTGGAGGAAGGAAAACTGTGCAAGCTCCATGTAAGAAGAAAAACATAACAAAACCTGGAGTCCAGAGTAGCTTGAATTTCATCCAACCCTCCAGGAAATAAGCTTAAATGCAATAGTGAGGAGTTGACCTAAGTCTCTTGTGCTCCTTCTGCCTTTTTCTTAAACTAATCAGATGTCTTTACTTTTGACAGTTTACTCTGTCTGGCACTTTTCCTCATCTATTGCCAGTTCATGCACCTTCAGCACCCCAATGCAAATAAAAATCCCAATACTCTGCTTTAGGGTAGAACAATTTAGACTCCATTTCCCAAAGAAGATGTTTCAAAGATAATCCAGCACAACAAATGGCAGCACTAAATTATTTATTCCTTGATATTTTCTTCTTTTTATTTATGACAGTCCAACTTGGTGCCTGTGTCATAAAACGGATTCCAACAGCAGATGGTTAATAGCACCCATGAAACCCACACAGATCAGATAAATTTGTACAGGTCTAGATCAAACAGTAGCAGAAGGTCAAACAGCATAACAAAAACAAAGAAAAAAAAAAGACATCGCATTGCATAGACAGTGAGCGTTTTTTCCCTAAGATGACAAATTCAGATTTCATAGGTATGCTGCAGCCCAACAAAAAACACATTTACACTATTTCAGTTTACTGAATAGTAGCACATTTGGTGAAATTGTTTTCAAACGTTTGTTTCTTCACACATTAGGTTTCCAAACAGTTGTGTTTTTCTGGTTTCTCATATAGCTGGATATGGCACTGGGACTGTGGTCATTGCTGTCCCTCTTGTCTCAAACAAACAACAATAATCCTGAGGTATTGTATGTCTGAATTACAGTGGCAAACACATCCCAAATCCAGACGCTTTTTGCGCTGTCATGGATGCTGCAAATTTTTAAGGTATTCAAAAAGAAATAGTTTCTGGAGTCAGGTTTATTGCCACTCCTTTCAGTATTTATATGTTTGGATTAAAATCCTGTAACCATATCCATTAGAGGGTGTACATATTTTGAAGATACTTCTGCCAGATCGTCTACTTGGGCAGGAGCAGCCAGTTTTGACAGAGCTTTTGCCAAATAAAGGGTTCTTCCACAGAATATATAATGCTAGCCATCATTTGGTTGTTTATCACACTGAGTTTATATCTGTTCATAACCCATGTGACAATACCCTGTATTTTCCCATGAAGACCTTGCTAAGACTGGCCCCCTTTCAAGGCAGGCCAGACACACCGCATTACTGCAACACTCTTGCTGCTTGGACTCCCACAGAAGTCATACATCTGATTCCACCACGGCACTTCAGACAGTTTGCAATCACCCTGTGCTTGAGAGGAAGGTCCAGAAACTTGGTCTTCTAAAAGAATAACTAGGATTTTCTTCAGAAGAAATTTGTGCACATTCAGATCATGTCAATCCAGTCCTTCAGGGAATCACCAGACCCCTTGAACTCCTCATCTAGCTCCCTGTGGATGCTTTCAGAACTTGTTAGAGGCAGCATACACACAGTCCCTACTCAGTAAGTCCATTAATTCTCTCCTAATCTATCTAAACCATCTGTCTTTGAGGGAAACAACCATATAGTGCAGCCAGTTTCCCAAAAGTACTGGAATTTGTGTCTGCACAGCACAGTACATATGGAACAGCTGGATTCCATGCTGTATCATATCCAAAATGCAGATGTTGAATAGACAGGTGACAGGCATTCAACTTATAACAGCTACCAGATTTTGGAAAAATCTGTGCTAAATACAGAATCCTTAAAGTGCTCTAGGACCTTGAGTATGATTAAGAGGTGATGCCATGTAAAAATCATGAAATGTTGATGTTGATGTTGATGCTGATGAAGGAAAGGGAAGGGAAGGGAAGGGAAGGGAAGGGAAGGGAAGGGAAGGGAAGGAAGGGGTTTGTCTTTGTATAA
>NW_008238464.1:5143695-5148147 GCF_000691975.1 Corvus brachyrhynchos
GAAGGGAAGGGAAGGGAAGGGAAGGGAAGGGAAGGGAAGGGAAGGGAAGGGAAGGGAAGGAAGAGATTTGTCTTTGTAATACTAGATTTCAGAAGAGATAAAATTCAAAGGTAGGGAAAACAGTAGCAGAAAGGTAGGGAAAACATTCAAAGGTAGGGAAAACATTCTTTATAATCATTTCTACCCCCTTCTGTGGGTATAAAAATGTGTCTTTTTCTGCACCTTCAGAAGTCTATATATTATTTTCAATTTTGATGCTACTGGCTGTGATAAGGGAAATATAGAATAGTGAATTTGTCAAGTGTAATAGATGGAAAAGGATCCTCCAGCTGTGTACTTTTCATTTTTTACTTTTTGGAACTACAAACACTGAGAAAATTACCACCTTTAGGACTTACACACTATGCACAGGAATATCAATAGGCTTTCCTAAATGCAGCAGATCACCCTGGAAGTTGGCAAGCTACTCCAGAGTGGAAGGCACCAAAAAATCTAGCTTGTGAGCTCCTAGTGGGGTCAAGCAGGACTGGAAGCACCCCTCCATCAGAACTCCATGTGGCATGGCAGCTCCAGTCCTGTGCAGGAATGGTGAAATGCCACTCTCTGTGACAAGGGTACCCGAACAAATCAGCTTTGGGACTCCTCTCACAGCTGGTGTCTGTGTCCTGGTTGAGGAAAAAATCTCAGCCATGCTGGTTTGGATTTGTTATAAATTATTTTTAAATCTCCTTTTAACAAACATCTCTTTTTCTTCCTCTCTCTACCACTCAGTCTTTGAGGCTTATAGAGAATTGAAGAGATATATATTTGAGAGATGCTACTTTGTCTTCTCAAAACAGCCACTGAAATCATGAGCTGATTAAACAGCTGAAAAGATACTCAGTGTCAAGGGCAATTCATTTGCATGGGCTGTACTAGCTAGATAACCATGGCAGTCCTGTTTTGGACTCTGCAACCAGAACAGTTTCCAAAATCATAAGTATTCTGAAAACCAGCTGAAGAGTCGGGGATGAGCCTCGTTCTGAAAAGCAGGCTTTATTTAAACTTTCATCCTGCATTTAGCACCTGTTTCTGATCTACATCATGTCTCTACACCGAAATGATAGTGCAGGTAACCTACAGATAGAGACTCCAAATTAGCTCCTGTCATAGCACAGAAGATGGTTTATTTGAAATGAGTCAGCAAGCATTTGCAAGTCTGCAGTGCTCATCAAGCCCGTATCTTTTATTCCTTAGACTTCCACGGGGTGTTTAGTCTGTGCCAAGAAGGAGGCATGTGACTGACTTGAATAGTACCGAGAGATAACCAGCACACCTCTGGGTTAAAGACCTGCCTGGAGAACTTCTCATCAGAGCACTTAAAACTGTCTAAGCACAGAGTCACAGCACACAAGTGCAGCAACACTGCAAGGGGCCGTGCAGTGCCAGCGGGGATCCACAGACACCTTGCAGTTAGAGAGCAAAGGTTTCCCCAGAGGCGTCACTTAAGTTGCTGGTGCTCCATACTTACCACTCCTGTCCTGCAAGGGGCTGCAGATCACATGGAAAACCCCCAATCAAGGCTCCCCTCTCCTTCTTTTCCTGCTGTCAGGCTGCACAGTAAATAAAAGTGCTAATGCTGCTATAAGGCTGGAGCTGCCTTTCCTTCCTTTCTGTCTCTGTGGAAGGGGACTCCCTGCTCTCTGTGCTGCTGGGTACTCATAGTGGGGTGCATGCTCAAGTGCAGACATTGACTTGCCTCCAGACAGCTCAAGAAAGCTGAGACAATTTGTACCAGCATAGGATCTGACCCTGTACTTACAAATGATGCCATTCCAAGCACTCATGAAATATTAGTTCTGTGAGTTATGCCAAAAACAGCAAAAAAGCTGAATAACTGGTTGAAAATATATGTAAGCCAATTAGTCCCCAAAAGCTCCAGAATAATCCAAGTGTGCTTCTCCATTACAACTAAATGAGAGCTGGAGCTCTTTATTATTTAAGGGGGGAAAAAGGAGATTCATCTGTGCATCCTTGGATTGGATTTTCTCGATTGTCCAGAGTGGCAGCTATTAGCTGTGTTTGGATGCTGGTGAAGGAGAGGGGAACAGAGCTTCAGGCTCTTACTTTCCTGCCAATGGAAACCTCTCTTCAAGATGTACTGGCACTACCTGTCCTGAGCCATAACTCAAATGCAAGATCCACAGTAATTGTTAAAAATACAACTCCTGTCTCCAGCAGACATCCTTGAGCAAACACATATTGTTGGTCAGAGTGGTTGCTGCTCTTTGCCCAGGATTCAAGTTTTCCTGCACTGCTTGGGCAGATCAAATAAGGAAAACAAAATGTTAATTCACTTGTCAGTGGATAGGGACTTTTCCTGAATGTTTCCTGACTGATCCTCTGCCAGGTCGTCCTGATAATTGGGGCCCTACTCTGCAGCAGGAAGTCTGGCAACCTCAAAGCCTGGGAATAAAATCAAGGCAGGTAAAGGCTTCCAGATGCTGAGATTCTTAGTAGCTCTGAAGCCAGACAGCAGGAAAACCTAGACAGATCAGGGAATCTTGTCAGTTATGGTTAGGATTGTTTGACAAGGCACAGCACTTTGATATACTGAAAAAAATTATGGATCTTCTCCTATGCAATAAGAAATTCCATTTTTCTAGATGCTGCTCTGATGTAAAATTGTTTGGGGCAGGGGGGCAGGACTTTCTGGACCACAGGGATTCTGGTCTTTGCCTTCCTTTAGCAGGTAAGAACCCAAAGTCTGCTGTCTTAGACAAATTTCAGCTTCCTGAAAAATGTGCTAGGTGTTTAGCACTTGGTTCCTTCAGTCTGGAGAAGAGGAGACTGAGGGGATACCTCATTGTTGTCTTCAACATCCTCACAAGGGGAGGCAGAGGGGCAGGCACTGATCTCTTCATACGCATGACCAGTGACAAGACTCAAGGAAACAGCATGAAGCTGAATCAGGGAAGGTTTAGGTGGGGTATCAGGAAAAGTTTTTTCCCCCAGAGGGTGGTTATGCACTGGAACAGGCTCCTCAGGGAAGTGGTCACAGCACCAAGCCTGACAGAGTTCAAGAAGCATTTGGACAATGCTCTCAGGCACAGGGTGTGACTTGAGGGGTCTCCTACGCATGGCCAGGATTTGGACTCAATGATCCTGATGGGTCCTTTCCAACTCAGCATATTCTATGATTTTGTGCTTCTATGATTCTATTAACAAGTCTTTGAGCACTAAAACATATTAATACTCTAGTTCTAGGGACCAAAATTATTTTTCTTCAATTTGGGTCCCCTTTACACCCCTTTGTGAGTAATCATTTGGCAGCTATTATAAAACCCTCAGGCATACTGATAAAAATAAACTGCATTCAGGTGCTAATGCCATAATTTTAGAAGTAGGAGTATCTGCTCATGAAGGATGGGAATATCTCCTCTTAAACCCAATGGGAAATATGCCTTTTAAAGTTTCAGACTAAATTCCTATACTTATGCTATTCTCAGTGCTATATTCTGCTGTTGGAATGAATCCATTTTTGCTCTCCTTGAAAACACATAGCCCCATGCTGACTTGCATATTGTTTAGACAAGCCTAATGCTCTACCCTTTGTCTGGTCTATTTAAAGAAAATCAATCAGTGTTCCTCTGATGAACTTCATAGGCACTGGTGTTAGACACTTGCTTAGACTTACCTGCTCAATGGAACACATTCTTATTCCAAGCACCTTTTCTTTAAGTAATAATGAGACAACCAAGAGTTTACCAAAACAGGTGAACGACAATTATTGGGCAGGAGCAAAATCCTTCTTAGGCAGTCAGTGATTGCAGAGAGGAATTCCTTTCAAGTTTGAGCAATTGTCTTAAGCACCTACACTTGCACACATACAGGATAAGCTATGCACCAGAAAAAGAAAAGGAAACAAATGCCAACAAAAATCAAGGAAAAGAGGCGAAGAAAGGCAGGCAAAATAAACATCTGTCAAGACAATGAACAGCACTCTGACATGCTTGGGAAACAATTGGGTTAAAAGCAATTCCTTAATTCACCATTTGAATCTGTGCTGAACTACATGTCTCCTAGCTTCCCCTCCCTAGTTTTTTGTCCATCTGTCCATCCTTTGATTGCAGCTCCTGTGGGTGAGGAATCTACCTTCTTACCTGTCTGGAAACTGCCTGGATATAATTTAATCTCTAAAACCTGTCAAGTCTGGACAAAGTAAATTTATGCAGATAATTGGAGGTCTCGGACCTTTTTGGATGAAAAAATCCTCTTCTTGTAAATTGGCTCATTGAGACCAACAGAAAAGTGGCTGCATGCCTCTCTCTGATTGTTGTTTAGGAGTGCTTACAGCATGGAATATGCTGTATATGATGCTATCTATGCATCTCCACATTACTGTACTTTAACACTATCTGGTAATTGCATGAATTGTAAAAGAAAAAACATTTCTGCTTTGAAGTCAGAAGG
>NW_008238464.1:5148281-5162667 GCF_000691975.1 Corvus brachyrhynchos
CTTCTGCTTGTTTTCAATTGAGAAAACCCCAACAAAAACCAACCAAGCCTTCAAGAAAAAAATTCCTGTGGGCAAACTCACCCCCCAATGATATCAAAAGGATGAATACTAGTTAATTCTGAAATAAGGTTTCTGCTTAGTAGTGCACTCTCCCTTTCTGGTGGTCTTTAAAAACCTTCTCATTATTCCAGCCACATTCATACCTGTCAGTTTTGTAAGGGGAAGAAATTGTTGACAGCATTCAAGCAGTGGTGCACTCTGAACACTCTCCTGGGCAGCAGGATGGCAGCAGAGCCAGTGCTCACTGCTTCCATCACAGCTCAGCTGCAGCCACGGATTGGGACTGATCTCTCCATAACACTAAGGGTGAAGATAAATCTTCAGAGGTGGTGTTATACAGCTCTGTTAGTCTAATGGCCAGAGTCTGCTCCTCTCACAGACCCATGGCCGCTGTATTCACTCACACTGTGTGACAGAGAGTTGATAACACATCAGTGAGAGGCTTATCATCTCCAACACGGGTTCCTACGCACTGCAAGTTACTGCAGTCATAACATGAGCTCAGCCATGAGTAAAAGAGGAGGCTACTGTCTCAAGTGTCTCTCTTCTAGTGGATCTTCATAGGCTTTGCCTTTGGGGAGGAAATGACAATAAAATTGTGATTTTGCTTTCAAGCTGAATATCAAGGAAACAAAATTAATATAAAGGGACCTGCTGTTTGGAAAAGGCAACAGCTATCTAATATGTTATTGGGCCACTAAGTGGCAGTTCATGAAAAGACAACAGAGTTTGTCATCATCAGCTGAGTCACCTCTAAACACCAGGAAGCAGTGAATGTAGTGATCATCTAAGTAGTTTTTGCACATTTTCTGTGGGATGATGCTGGATGAGGATCCATTTGATCCACATGAACTGAAAATGGAAAAGTCATAAAGTCCTAATTTTCTCTAAGAGCAGAAGTTGAACAGTTAGAGAAAGTCATCCTGACCAGGTGTTCCTGATGTCTAACTGCTTAGACATTTTTACTTAGTCATGCCTGCATGTACGTGAAAGATGGGGGGAAAAAAAAGGAAAGAAAAACTGCTCTGGGTTGACTGGATTAATTTCCTTTTCAGCATTCACAAGATGCACATACCCATGTCCCAAAATGGCAAAATAATTATGTCAGGCAATGGTGGACTTTCCTAAAATCAATCTATTGATCTATTTATCCAACTACAGCAAAGGCCGTTATATCTTTTATTCAGTGCTCTGAGTGAAGCTTGTTCAGTGTTACCAAATCATTAGGAAGGAGGCTTTCACCATGCAGAATGGGCTGCCTGGCATGGATGCGCTGGAACCAGTCTAGAATAGACTGGGTGATCTTTACATGGGTCCAGTGTCTCAAACCCGTAACATCTTAGCACAGAGAGCACAATCCTGGAGAAGACATTATGGGCTGTTTTGGTCAGAAGTCAGTCCCAGCCCCTGTTTGAAGTCTTGTGCTGGTTTGGACAAATTTGGAGGAAAATATCCCCTGATAGAAAGCAGGTTACAACCATCCCTCCCCCACCAGGTTCAGGAAAAAAGAAACTTTCCTCGGAGAAAAGTGAAAGAGATAAAAAAACTATTTATTTAACAAACACACAGGAAAAGGATAATAATGCTAAATAATAAAACCTCTCGCTGTGGAGAGAAACCTGGGAAGATTTCAGAGTCCTTCTGTAGGTGTGGTCTCTCTCCTCCTCCTCAGAGCTGGGTCAGTGTGGGCCCACTGCCGGGGCCTCGGTGGAAAATTCTCCTGATGTGTTCTGATGTTGAAACAGCCCAGAAGAGAAGAAGGGAAAAACCGAAGTCCCAGGAAAACAAAGTTCAACTCTCTGTCTCCCTCCGGAGAAGAGGAGCTGAAAGCTGGCTGGAAAGCGAGCAGGGCACTTCCTCCGCTCTTGCTGCTGCAGCAGGAGCAGAACGCAGAGGAGTGTGTATCTGTGTCCTTGAACAACTGCTCTCCCCCCTCTCAGGCTCAGTTTAAAGGCACAGAAAGGCACAAAATTATTTCAGGGCATAGAGCAGAGATAGGGGATACAACATCATAAAGTCATGCCCAAGACAAGTCTGCATCCACTTACAAGGTAATGCAGCTTAACTCCTTGGAAGTGTTCAAGACCAGGCTGGATGGGGCTTTAAGCAACCTGGTCTAGTGGGAGGTGTCCCTGCCTGTAGCAGGGAGGTTGGAACTAGATGGTCTTTAAGGTGCCTTTCAACACAACCATGATTCTGTGAATAAGACAAATACACAGCATGAGAAGGTTGCAGCAACAAGAATTGCTGAGAGAGGTCCAACTACCTGGAGTGAGACTGGGAGAAACAGGTTAAAGGCAGAAGTGTAGAAGAAATAGAAAGTAGAAAAAATGAAAGTGGGCACATGAAATGAAAACTGTGGGAGGAGTAAAAGATGAAAAAAGTGCATGCAAGGAAAAAGGGCAAGAAATCTCAGTGAACAGGTCACCTCCATCCTGCCCTCAGCTACCAGTCATTACTGATCAATATTCTGTGCCTGACAGCAGCTGACGGCAAGGGCTTTAAGCAAAGGCAAAAGCCACCTGTAATGAGCTATTGCACTGTGATACAACTAAAGGGAAGTGTATTTTTCACTTCAGGGAGCTATTTGACTACAAATGGCTTTTTTTCCTTATAAATTTGATTTTAACAAGTGTAACTGAATGATATTCATCTTGATCACCTGTCTGTGTCTAATCCTTTTTAACCTTCTGCAAAGTGTTTTTCCTGAGTGATACTTGTCATGGGGTTACAGAACTGAATTATGTACTCTGGTTTTAAAAGTTAGTTTTTAAATGTTTCCTTTTCCAATTGATTTTTTTTCATTTTATCTCCAGCATCCAACACATACCTTCCCATTCATTTTAGATGACAGTTTAATATCACCTTACACATTTCCTCTTTAGACTAGTCATAACAGTAGCTAGCCAGAAAAAAAAAGTTTTCATAAGCAATATCTGTTAAAATATTCTTTTCTTTGAACAAAACTACTGAAAATATGGCGTTTTAGTTTTTTTCTAATATTGCATAGAAATCTTTCGTGTCAGTAATCACTTCATTACTCCATCTGGACTATAGTTGTACCTTTTAGTGACAGGAATGACCAAAACTGCATAAGATGTAAAATGTGGAGACAGCACCGACTCACAGATTGTTTTCAAGCCCTGATACATGCAGTCCCTTCTAATTATCTGGTTTTATATTGCCCTCATGGGGCCAATGTTTTCCTGATATCTCAAGACATCCTTTTTGCTCTCTAGATGGCAAATTAAAAAAAAAAACAAAAACAAAAACAACAACAACAACAAAAAACAAACCCAAAAAAATACTTGATGAAAAGTGTTACTACTTCCTTTCAATATGAGTTCCCTTATATTGCTGCTTACATTTGTCACTATCCTGCCTATTATCTAACTCTGGTAGAACCTTGAAACTTTCATCTAAAACTTCCACTTTGGTCATTAATAGCATTGATAACACTGTCACATAAGGGTTAATTACAATCAAGGAAAGAAGATAACAGCTGGTTTAGCAGAGTGACTATAACATTGTTTATTTTAATTAAAAAGGGAGCAGCAAGACTATATCTTTTGCAAAAGAAGGGAGATGTATTCTGAAAAAAAAGATTAATCTGGTGGAATCTGAAAGTAGGATTAGGTAGGAAAGCAAATTTGTCCTATCAGGCAGTACATTTCTCTGCAGTGGATGCAGCCTGAGACAGAGATGCAGAGAAATGCAGAGACAAAATCTCTAAGCAGGTAGGCCTAGGAATGTCTACAGTGAATCAGGCAGCAGAAAGGTGAGAAAAAACCTTGGTTTAAATTAAATCGAGTAAGCATGTTCTTTTCTTTTGTTTCTTGACCTATGTCTTTTATAAATATTGGCAGCCGTGTTGTCAATTTTGCTTAAATAAATCCACCCTTTCCACAATCTCCCCCACCATTCTACCTTAACTTGTCTTAAATTAAGAGCAATTCTGGCTGACAGCAAAGCATTCCTTCCCTGGAGATTTGCAGGAATTCACAAACCAGGGTAGTGGGACACCTTAACCAGATACCTCACCCTCTGTGTCCCCAGCATGTTTCTCAGCCTTCCCAGCGGGTCAAGGACCCCCCAGACTGTATGCCAGTACATGGCCTGTTCTCATGGGGTCAGGAGAGACACTAACAGGGGCAGGCTGAGAGGCCTTTCTAGCATGCATAAAGATGTTAAAGAATATGCCAGAACCAAGTCAGACCTGTGTAAAACCTCTGTAACCCTCAAGCAGAACATACGGTGTCACTGGCAGTTCCTTAAATTCACATTTAAACTCCTGAAAGGAAATACTTCAATGACAGAGCATCCAAACTCAGAACAGATCTGTTTCTTATTGGGAAATTATCCAGGATCTGATCCCTGAAATGCAAAAGGGCCATTTTAGCATTTCATCTTACCAAAGGCACCCACAAATATTTCATGGAAGCACACAGAGCTCTAAGGAAATAGCTTTTTTTAGACAAAAAACTATAAGTAGTTTATTAGGCAGAGTCTTAGACACACTTTTGTTTCGTGTCTATGGAAAGGACTGTGCCCAAAATGTATTTGTGTTGCCCAGCCTGGTTCATTGATCTAATCAAAGTTATTACCTCTCCCTATAGCCCTGCACTCACACATATCCTGAGACCATTACAGCTATTCAAACACAGTAATTCTTACCAGCCTAGAGACAGACAGGGCAGGAATTTATATGTTTGGACTTGAGCTGAGAATAACTCAATTTTTAGGAAGAAATGCATGTTTTGGTTTTATTCCCATTTGAACAAAAACCTTTTCTGTTGAAAGATAAAAAAATCTGGGAAAGGAAAGTACTGTACCCCACGTAGCTTTGGGAACAGCACCTCACTTGGCTGGCCTCCTCTGAGTCCTTCCCAGGCCATGGGCACTGGCATCTAGGGCTGCTCCATGTCCAGGCACTGCCCTCCTCTCTGACACACTTCTGGCCAAGTCCAGCCAGGGGGTGGGTAAATCGCTATCAAAATTGGACAGACTTCCACTTGTAGGTTTCAGCAGTCTTCCATTTTATTTAAAAAGAAAATATTTCATTTTTTGTTGTGTCTGACCAGGTTGTATCATACAGGCTGGATAAAGATAAATCTTTGCAATATGTCAGTTTGAATAATGCTCTGAAGCCAAACATCTGGAAATACATATTTTATCAGTGTAGCCTGTTTCAGACAAGTTAATGTTGATACTTTAACTGTTCCTACCCGTATTTCCAAGACCTGGATCATGTTATGGGAATTGCAGTGCTCATGGCAAAATGACTGATATGAAACTGCAGGAATTTTAAGCCCTTGGGGACAATGGTATGCTTTAGTAATCTGATGCAGAACTGAACTTCATGCTGATTAAGCAGAGTGGCCATCTTAAATTGATTTCCAGAAAACATTTAGCTTCTAAAATGCTTTTTGTTACAAGAACTTTGTGGAGGGAGCACAGACTCTGCTTCTGGCATGAATTAATAAAGAATTGGTTGGTGTGTTAACAAAGGCAACCCCGTCCTCTTTGTCCCTCCCTTTGGGCATCCCTAATATAAATGCATCAACTGCCCTTTCTGACAACATAAAGAGGTTCTAACTTGAGATTATTTTGCTTTTCAGTGTTACCCTCCCTTCTCTCCTGTTTTTCAGGGAAGACTAATTATCACTGATATTATAGCTTGACACACAAAAGGATGTTTTTACTATTTCTGTTCAAGTGAGGGAATTGGATATTCCACTGGGGAGGTGGGGAACCAGACGCCTCTCTTGATGACAGCCTATTCAGGAATCCTGAACAAGGCTCCGACACCACCCTACCTGCAAATATGTCCTGCAGTTCAGTGAACACAGACCTGAGTGAGAATTTCAGTAAGTCCTACAGGTAGTGAGTTAAATGACCCAAGCAAAACCTACCAGCCTTGCAGATAGGAAGATATACTTTCCCCTGTAATGAACATACCACTAATATCTCCACTAAACAGAACATGATTTTCTACTAGCAATCCGATGGCCCTCTCCAGGAGAACATTTTATGACTATGTATTTTAAATCAGTGGGAAAGCCCAAGTCTTGGCACAAATATAAACAGTGACTATAAATTAGACACAAGCAGGGTGTAACTTTTCAAGATCCCAGGCTCTGTCTAAATTTACAGGCTGTTTGCTGAGGCTTTCTGACTAATGGTAGCATAACATATTTTAGTCAACTCGCAAAGTGAGAACTCACTGATTGAGAAGTTCTTAACTGGCTGCTCTGATTAACAGTGGGTAAATTACTATTAATGCTGGTAATAAATGCCATTAGCAGTAATTCACTGAAAAGCCCTCTATAGGTTCCAATCATGTCAAAGTTTAGCTAAAAACAATTATTGACTAGTCTTGGTAAGTTCCAAGGTTTGTTTGCTTCCCAAGGGCAGCTTGAAGATGTTGCAGGATGCAGTGGGCTGTGCACACTCGTGCCTTGAGAAGGACTGGAATGGCTTTCTTATCAGCTATTACTCTTTCCTTCAGCTGGAATGACACCTGCCATGTATTTATGTTTGAAAGCAAGCAATGCTCCTCTGCTGCCTCCAGTGAGGTGAGTTGCTGCAGGACCCGGAGACCCAGCACTACAGCAAACTTCTGTGCTGTGCTGTGAATTTCAACCTTCAGGGGAAAACCAGCATGGAGTCTGGTGTTTTGGATCTCCAAAGGGGTTACCTTCTCTTCTCCTGCTCCCTGCCTGCCCTTCCTCCTCCCCATCTCCTGCCACGGAGCATCTTCTTTTCATTTGCACAAGAGTAACAATATACAATCCTGTCACTCTCTACCAACTGAGCACAGCAAACTCTGGCAGCAAATAGATCCATCGTGTGGTTCCTGCCTAGTATGTCCTTATGTGAAGCATGAAGGCAACAGGATTATGCATTATTGCAATGAGGAGAGTCATAAGTTACGGTGAGGGAGCATGCAGTAAAGTTGCCTCTTTATAATATTTATAAATATTATATTTAACAATCTATAGTGACATAAGCTATTACAGAGGTCACTACACAGCTTCTTTACTGGGACCTCAAGTATTTGTTTCAAATAATTCTATCATATTCTCTCACAGCAACATGACAAAAAGCTTTTGCCTTTTCATATGCATACAAATTTGTGATGAATTTCATAATACTGTGTTGCTTCAGCTCAGCATGTCTGGTACTGAACTTGAATTACAAAATGTGAGTCTCACTCCTTTCCTAGTCTTGGGCGTTTCTAGCACATATTTTGCCATGTGATTTGATATGGTTCTGGTTTTTGGTGTTTTGAGATCCATGTGGACCAAATACACTGTACTTGACTCATTGAGTCATCCAGAGTCACTGAGAAGGGAACATGGCAATATGCACACAAAGGTTATGGGACCTTTTCCTCGGGGAACAAAACTGGGCCCAACACAAAGATTTGGTCAAATGCATTTTCCCCAAGACAGATGAGGTGATTGTTTGCTTAGTCCACCTAACGAGTCACTGGTTCTTGATAGCCACACACAGACAGACAGTTCTGCCGCCATGGCTCTAGTGAAGCAGCACATGAAACATTAGGCATTTGTGCAAGTCATTTCTGGAACGGGCAGAATACTGCTCTTTCAGAATATTCAGATATTGAATAGCAATGAACTGTCAGCTAATGCTTCAGGATAACACTAACAAGAAGACTGCCTGGGCAAGGAAGATTTGTTTCACAGACATGAGATGGAAGGATACTGTCAGCACTCTGCATAAATGGTGAAACAAGAGAAGGGGGAATACTTCAAGAAGCACATGCAACACTGGAAAAATAACACAGTAATTATTTTAGCCTATTAGATGTGCCTTCCAACAAGAGTAAATTGGCTTTTTATTCCCATACTGGTAGCAATGTATTCATCCATGCTTATTGTATTTCCTATTATCATTAGAGGAGAACCAGAGTGCATGCAAGTCATTACAAAAAGATCTTCAGGCTCCTAAAATATGCTTATCTTGCAAGAAGCTGCTGTTAAATAGCTTAATTTAAGTATGCTATACGTGAGATAAATACAATACATTCTTAATTTTATAGTTTGCCATGTGATACATTTTTAATAAGACATTTACATTAAATTTTACTCTTTCTGCTATCTGGAGTAAGTGTTCAGATATGAGACATCTGATCTGCTCCTCAGACCTTAGTGACAAAAAGAGACTTAGGGGTTTTTTTTAAAGGTCTTGTAATGATATTTTTAAATGATAGCTGATGCTCCAGCTTTCTCATCTCCCAAAATCTCATTCTTTAGAGAAACATCCATCTCTCTCATATTTACACATCCCTTTCCCTGTCTCATTTATCAGCCCTCAAACCTTTAATGAACTTTCTTCCTCCACAGGCGAGCCTCATAGCAGGTCTGCCCCACATTGCTTCACATCTTTCCTGCCACAAAGGCTTTTCATGGGAGTAGCCAAATCTCTTTGTGCCTGCTCCCAAGCAATTTGGAAAGCACATTTGGATTCACTGGGGTTCAGTCATGGTGTGAGATGATTTCATGGAAAAAGAGCTGCACTTTCATGGTGTGTAAGTCTGCCTCAGTATTTACACTTCAGTTACTATTAGTATTTCAGTGTTACTATTGTATTTCAATGCTCAGGTGTAGCTAAGAAATGGCAGCAAACCTCCAGCTCAACTTGCTCATTTCTTGGTTGTAAAAGATGCAGAGTGGTTGTGAGTGTTTGCTGGTTTGGTTTTGGGCGTTTTTGATGCTGTTTAAAACATCTTTTTGTTTACTGTAAAGCTATGATGAAGCATAAAAGAAATAATAGCTAAGAAATTACAGTTCTGCAGAGAAACAAGCTCTTACAACAAAGGTTTTACTGGAATAAGACTTTCCCATAAGGGTTGCTTCTAGGTCTCTGACATCCTCTATGCAAAAGTGAAGTGAAATTTTCATACAGTGTCAGTGCAGTCGTCACAGAACTACGTGACCAAACCAGGATCTCATGGCCTGATCTGTGTTTTGGAGTGGGAGGTCATTACGTAGACACGCAGAGAGAGGTTAGAGAAGGCTGGAGCCTTGCCTGTTTCTGCTATAGAGAGAGAGCTGTAAGCCCAAGAGCAACACTATTTTGGGTTGCTTCAGTTGTCATTTAGATGTATCCTCTGTTTTACAGGCAGTCTCTCTTCTGCAGGACATTAAATGAGAGTTTGTGCTCAGAGCAGTAAGTGGATCTAGTTTGGGTTCCTTAGATACATAGGTTACAAAAACATGTCATGGCTATAAGGTGGACTTCTGGGGCATTTCTAAAAATTAGGACCAGGTCTACTTTCAATAGGTACTATGCTGGAACTTAATTAAAAGTTTTTCTGTGGTGTTTCTTGATCCCTCTGTGGTATTTCTTGATTCCTCTGTAAATGCAATGTAATGGAAGAAAAAGGGAGAACAGCTGAATGGAATGCATAAAGTTTACAGTTCTTGCTTACATCCAATGCAACTTAGGAGCATGCTAACATGATTATTAGAATCAGTTCCTATATTGGGTCAGTAAAATTTTCAAATGCTTCATTTAAGTTTTTAATTTTTCTGCAATTTTTCTCCAAGAAGAAAAATGGAAGAGGAAAATGACATTTACATAACGTGACTTTTGGACATAAGAAAATTAAAGAATCAACATCTTCAATTTTAAGGTCTTCTCAGTAGTTATAATCAATGAGATTTGAAGGACGAGACTTGAGTTGTCTTTGTTTGAAATTCAAGGAAAATTAGATTTTTTTTACTTATGCATTCCTATGCTGTTCTGTTCTGCTAATGTATGAGAACAAAGTTAATTGCATAGGCTTGGAAAAGGACTGCTTGGATCTAAAGTACTAGCTGAATGAAGTTAAAACTAGGGCTTTCACTCTTCATTGCCCTGAGTATTGCATGTTTAGTTACTCTTAAACCAAGTGGGTGTAAAATGTCACTGCTGTCATTGTGTATTCTGATTAGGTACACAAAATATAAATTAATTTGAGGTAGTTGCAATGATCAAAGGATGCTTTATGCTCAGGTCCTATTAACATATATATGTATGTTTATTTGATGTATATTACCTAAAATATTACCATGCCCTCTTGTGTAAAATACTTTCAAGAAATGGACTGACCTGAGGAGGTAACAAGAACTCAGGTATAGGCATTTCCAAAATCAAGATAAAACTGTTGTAAGTAAGGCAATGTCCTGCAAAGCCTCACATCTTCTCTCTTAAAAATATCTACTTTGAAAAGAGATTCTTTCTAGGCTGTTTGCCTAAAAAGCAAAGCTAAGAAAGAAATTAGCAGAAGTAAAATAATCCTTTAACATGCTTCTCTTGCTGTGCCTAAGAAACACAGGTGACAATCTCACCCCTCAGACAGCGTTCATAGTAATGTAAATACAAAACCTACCCCATAAAGAGAGCTGAGGCATGAATATGTGAATGCTCCTACTTATCTCTCATGTACAGCCACCATGGTCTTTTATTTCATGCTCAGCTAATACAAATCTGCATATCAAAGAAAGTAATAAAACTTCATAAACCACAGAAGTTGCTTTATTTAAAATTAACAGTTGCCTTTTTATAGTTTCAGCTAAATCTATTAAAAATACATAGAATGACCTCTTACAAAGAGAGCAATTACTTGAAGAAGTAGCTTACCATGACAATGCATGGTTGTGCACACTTTGGAGAAGTGTCACTTTTTCAGGCAGAAAGCATTTATCATATCAAAACAGCTATTATCAAATAATCTGCTATGGACCTCTTAACATGGAAAAGGAGGGACAAAACTTCCCACTTGCTTTTTAACAGCAGCTGATTTGCAGGGTTTGGATAGAGCGTGGCTTCCCAGCCTCTAGTGTGAATATTCTTTTCTTTTGCAAAAGCCTGCCTAGGCCAATTACAACCTTGGGCAATCTTGTCAGCAAAAATTACTTTCAGATGAAAAATGTACATATTTGCACCATGTCGATCTTTTTTTTTCAAAATCTAAGCCTTTAACCTGTTCATGTAATATCTTAGGAGGCAGACTGATACAGAGAGAAATAAATTAGTAACTCCACCTGGCACTGAAGTCCAACTCTCACACTCCTTGATTCCTCGCCCTGTTTTTCATGAGCTCAGTGTAGTAATCTGCAAGCTTCCTAAGTGGGAGTGAAATACCACTAAATTAAATTTCCCCATTCGTTTTCCCTACTTATTGTTTCTATATCTCCTTTACAAATGTAGAATTCACTGCACAGGAAACACTTCATACCAACATGTCAGTGGTGATTTCTGAGCTGTCTGGAACTTTCCTATGGGTTTCTGTATTTGCCTGCTGGACCTTGTTCTGTTGCCTCCTTCAAAAAAGCAGTCTCAGTGAAGGTAGGTGACTGTCCCTGATCACTTCACATTGCTTCAGAGGTTTTGCCATTTTCTCACTGAAGAAAGGCGCATAACTCTTTCAAAGGCCATGTGGGATAGACTTGCTTGCTTCTCTGAGTTTTGCTTTGGAGAACTAAGAATAAGCCACATAAGCATTATACAGTACTTGATTAACTCTCAAGCACATTTTCCACTCTGTTTCTGTATGTACACTGTGCTCTGTGGATGGTAGTTATGGGGGACAGTGCTCCTCCCTGAATGAGGAAGAAGTGAGGAATGAGCAGCAGTGGCTGCTCAGGGAGGTTTTAAACACTCATCTAGAAGCTGCTGATAGCCAGCTCCTTACTTAGGTGACTCATCAGGAAAGGAGGACTTCTTCCAGGACAACAGTAAATGAGGAATATCAGTAACACGTTCAGGGCCATCCTAAGGGTGATCCACCCTTAGGACTGAGGTGTTGGGCCACCCTTATTCCAAAGCAGTCCTCAGAAGTACCACTTCGGCTGCAACAGGATTTCTGGGTGGGGTGTCACAGCTGACAGGTGTGGGACACAAAGGAATGAACAGCATATGTGCAGTAAAACCAGACACAGTCCATGTTTGTGCACTCTGCCAAGGGCCTCCCTGTGACACCCCCGCCAGTGCTTGAAGGGGACCTGCATGCCCTGAAATGTCATGCTGTCCAATCAAATGTGGATATACAAGCATTTTTGTGCTAAAGGAAGAAATAAATGGGAACATAACTTACTCCTCCTTAATTCCTATTTCAGTCCATGCATATGTGTATAGCAGTAAGTAGATAAAATCTGAGAAACCTTGCCTGTAATGTCCTACCCATTTTTGTCATATCCTCCAGAGCTGGATGACTAAACTGGACTCCTGAATATGCATGGATGGCTGTTGGATATTTGGTAAAGTTTGGAGTTTCATGGATTTCTATTTGGCCATGCAAACGTGCTTAAGTTTCAGTTTGCTACACTGTGGTAGAGGAGGTGTTAAATTTCCCATATGACCAGTGACAGAATCCATGTCATTGAGTCTGCTGTGCTCTCTGCAAAGACTTTAATACCTTGTACTGTCAATATACTGACAACAATAAAGCCCATTTGCATTTATTAATTGAAAGACTGAGGCCAAAAATCAGCACATACCAGACCAATTGTGATGCGGTCAGGATCAGGTTAGTCTACAGTCTGACTACCCTTTACTGCTTTGGTTCCCCCTGCTTAATGCTAAGCCACCCAAGGCAGTGAAGCCTTCACACATGTTCATCAATTGTTTGTTCAAATATCCCAGCTCATCCAGGAGAACAAGTTTATCTAAGATACAGCAGAAGGCTGAGGTGATTGCTATACCAGAAATGCTTTTGTGCTGTTAGCTATCAGACAACATCCCTTCTGAGATCTTTTACAAATTCCTAGGGCAACCAGTCTCTGGGAAGTGCAGTGTCTGGGCCAAACCTGGGCTCCAGGTGCTCATTCAGGACACTGCACTTCCCAGAGTCTCTGCAGGCTTGGCTGCTTCCTCACCTCTGCTATCTCATATGCACCCCTCTGCTGAGGCACAGGGAAAGCTCACAGACTGTCCCTCAGTGCTGCTCTCTGCTGCATCAGCAAAACACCCTGTGCGGTGTTGTCCATCCAGAAACTACTTCAGCTTTTGTTTGCTTGGAAAAACTACCTCTTTGCAATATTTTATTACAGATTACTTTAGTTACATTATGAAGTGCACTAGATTTCTTTTCAAATCTGTAGCAAGCTGGAAATTCAAGATTTCTGGTGCAGAAAACATCATGACATTAGCTTCTTTAGCCACTAGATCAATTTTCCATTTAATGTGGAATAACTTATGTCACTTGATGGTCTTTAGGGATCTTTTCATAACAAACCACTTGACAAGTGAGGCAAGTAAGCTTTGCAAGATTTATAATTGATCACTGGTGCTATTGTAGACATGATGGAAATACCATATATAACATAAATACTTTTTAGCAAAAAAATATTATTGCTTCATAATCAGGTATAGGTGTTAGTCTCTGATTTGGCATTGCCTTGGCATAATGAGCCTGTGGTTCTGCATCTACAGGATATAAAAATAATGATGTTTTTCTAAGGGTTCCAGACATCTTGCCTGTATATGAAATGTAAATACTGTGTTCAATCTTTAGCCCTTGAAATTGGGTGTGAAGGAGGGATTCTGTTTGGGCCTAAATACAGGCAAAGCTTTATTTGTGGGCTATATTCCTATGGAAGTGCAGCTGTTCAAATGCTCTTAGTGCCCAACAAAGACAGCATTGTTCTGTGGAAACACGCTTGCTGGAGTTGGTGGGGCTCCGGTCAGCTGTAGGTGGGACGACTGCAACAGCAAGAGGCTGTCACTCAGCAGTCCAGTGAGCGATGCCTGGTGGCTTCTCACAGCGACAACAGAGGATGTCTGGTCAGGGGTGTAAACAGCAGGGCAAGAAACACCTTGCTCAGACACAGCCTGTGGTGTGGAGAGGCACTTGCACTCACACAGTTGGCAAAGGAAGGCTGGCAATGATTCCAGCTGAGGTATGTGACTGGTGTGGCCTCTGAGCCTTCACCAGCATCACTTTAGTAGTCATGCTACTATACTAATTGTTGGTTCAAGGCAATGAACCACATTTTTGAGCAACTAGACTTAGGTGCCCCTAAAAGAGTACTGATATTCACACTTAGACCCTCATTCAGACACCATTTTCTCAGATGCGTCTGACGTGCTCTTCACCTGGTCCAAAAATGGCAAAATTTCAGGACAATACTGGAGGGGTTTGCAGCCACTGGGAGCTGGCAGAAGGGGGTTTTACCCCCCCGCGTGCCGACACAAAGAAGCCCGGAGGTCAACGCTGAAACCCCTCTGGAAGGTGGCCCTCAGTGCCCAACACACAGTGAAAAAGGGGTAGAGCTCCTCACCCCAAAAGGGGCTGTATCTTCCTGTCACTGTTCAG
>NW_008238464.1:5162690-5176418 GCF_000691975.1 Corvus brachyrhynchos
GTATGTAAAGAGAGAGGACTCTCCGTATGTGTTCCACACAGATTTAATCCAGTTAAAAGACAGGGACGAAGATGCCAATTGGTGGGAGGGTCCACAGATCTTATACTGGGTACAGAATAGGTGGGGAAAGGGCTCTCAGCCAATGGGATAGAGACAAGCAGGTGGGATTGACAGGAAGGGAACCAATGAGACCAACACATAGGAGGGACTCAGGGAAGGATCCAATGGGGCGTCGAGGAACAAGGAACTTCCTAGAACTAATACATATTAAAGAAGGGAAAATGAATATACATAACTTCATGCATAAAACAGGAAGACAAAATATTAACCAATCAGGGGAAAACATGCAAAAGACAAAACAAGGGAATCGCGGGTTCTCACCATGACTGTTACATGCTAAAGTTGGGTTGCTGACCGCCACAGCTGCTTGTGTGAGTTCTCCTCATGACAAAGAGTAGCTGCAGCTACCTGCACCACAACACAATACATTGATTTAGCAAGAAGAAAAGTCAGTGGCATGGCATGGAGTACAAGGTACAGTCCAGCTTGGTCTGTTTTTATTCATATACGAATTTCACAAAACAAGCCACAGGAAAGAAACCTTGTCGGATTCTCATCTAGCTGGCAAATCCTGGTCCCTGAGAAGCTGTTCAGATTGGAGAATTTCCTGCATATGTAGATACAGACAGCAGGACAGACAGAAAATGTCATCTGTTGCATGTCATTTCACCATAAAACTTGTAATCATGCACCATTTTCTGAATGATTAAATTTTCACTAAAATACCAAGAAACTATGCAACAATGTTATCTAGTGGCACTGCTATAGCAGTTAGAAATTTCACCAGAGAACTATAAATCCTCCCACTTTGAGGCATAGAGCTAATACTAATGAAGGGGAATGAATAGGTTATCACAAAATGCTAAGAAGAATTTCTTGCCCATTTATTGGAAATATTCACCATTTTCTGAGAAATAATATCTGTCTAGATGGATCACTAATAGAATCTATGGTGATAACAGTCATGTACCTGCACCAAAAAAAAAAAAAAAAAAAAAAAGCTGTGTTTGGGGATAAGATTTGATTTCCAAAAAAGTTATTGAGTCTGCACCAGGAGAACGTCAAGATTGACAGCATTTCCCTGGAGCTTGGCTAAGGCTATATACAACACTAGTCTGTAAGAATGATAGTTGGAAGGTGTTGTTTCTTTGATTGATTATTTCTTTGTTTTCTGGAGACAGGTGGAATAAAGCACACTGTCCCTCTGTCTTTCTTCCAGGAGTGGTTAGACTTCACATGGAGCTTTGAATCTGCCACTGTCCTTGAAGGAATTAGTTTATTCTTTGAGTTCAGTTGGCTCATCCTCTCACCTTGAAGTCCTGAGTGCCCTGTTTGTAGCCCAACCTGCCATCATATTGGCAGCATGAGAAAAAATGTGTATTAGAAGAGGAGTAGAGGAAAGAGAATAAAATTCACTTGATCCACTCTCTAAAATGATGATGCTTAAAGAGTAGTAACTTATGCAAGGGATTACATGAACATGGTGCCCTCTTCAGTACTTCATATGCAAGTTCCCCTCAGGATTGGCTTGCTTCAGCCGAGGGCAGAATGGGTATTTTGCCTTTTGGCTGCTGCTGTCTCAGTATCATATCCAGAGGTTAAGCCACATAGCTCCCTCCTCCACAATTTTATTTCTCTCTTTTCCATCATCCTTTCATTACAGAAAATTAAAAGAGTACACTGTAAGGTCAGTCCTCTCTGTTGACATTTGTTGCAACAGCTATGGGTATGGAAATACAGAATAAAGTCTTGGTTTTTTTGTTTTCTGTATCTCCTATTAGTTTCAGTCAAGATCAGCCAAAACACCTTTAATAATGTCAAGGCACAAAGTTGAAATTACAAGCTGATGTTTTAAGTATGGCTTATTTTACTAGTTTGGACTGCCTGTGGTTTTGCAAATTTCCTTACATCTTTTGGTTGATATATCCACAGATCAACCAACTGCTCTTAAACTGTCCTCTGCTAGGAATGCAATTCACTAGAAACAATGTGATCAACCCTATGAAACTCACAACCTGTATCTCTTTGGTTTTAGCTGAAATTACATTTAGTGGCTTCATATCTGTGAGCTTGGAACAATATGATATAGCTATTATAAAATAAAATGAAAGACATGGGAAATAAGTTTACTCTCACACACACAAATTGATAGGACTGGAGTTTCAACAGGGTTATGAATAGAAGTTTCTCCCTGTATTTCTTTAGTTTCATCACAGCAGTTGCTTTATTTAGCACTAAGACCACCTCTGTTCACCTGGTTCACATCCTGAATTTATTTCATTTGGAGACAAATCAGCCTCTCTTTAGTATTTTTATTCTGTTCCCAAGTGACGTCTTGCCCCCACTGCAGTAAGTGGGACTTTTGCTGTTATTTCTAGAAGTTTCAGTTTTCATTCCCTATGTATACCAAAGCTGTCCTGGTGAGTTGATGTCAGCAGGGAAACAATTTCCTTGAGAAAGGCCCCTCAGTGGAGCTTCGGTAAAGGTCCATGCATAGTAACAAGAGCTTATGCATGCTAAATCAAGATGGAGAAACAAAGGACTTCTGAATGCTCCCTGGTGGCTGTGTGTGCTGAGACCAGCCAGGGCACATGCTATGCCCATGAGCTCCTTCAGCCAGTACCAGCCAGCTGAGCCACCAAAGGGAGCCCCTTCCTCGCTCCCCGCTCACTGCCCTCGCCCTCTCTCACCCTTCAGCAAGAGCAAGGACAAGGCACCGGAGTAAGGACCTGCTCTGAGTTTGGTGAATTTTAATCCAGAGCTGGCTGTCTGCTTAGATGTGCTTTTTAGCCACCACAACCACACTGGCTGGGGAAATGTCTCGGTTTTGGAGACAAAACTTCAGGAGGAAACACTCCGGAGTGAGTGTCTCCTCCGAAGGGAAAAGGGCCTCCCCTTTTCCTCCACAATAAGACAAGTGGGTCACAGCAACTGAAAGGGAAAAAAAAACCAAACTGTTTATTAACACACAAACAAAACAGGGTAGAACAGGATTAAAAAAAAAAACCACCAACAACAAAAAAAACCACACCTCAAAATACAGCAAATTCCCGGAGAGGGAACAGACACCCGGGCTCGGACCAGCCGGGGCCACCCCGCAGGCTCCCCGGACCGGCGAGGAGGGAAGGGAGTCAATGAGGCAAGGGGAAGGGAAGGGCAAAAAGAACAAGAAAAAAACCCCAACAGAACCTTTCCCCAGCTAGCTGGAACACAAAGGGAACCAGAAAGCAGCACAGCGCTCCCGGCGCACTCGCTCCCGAGCCCCGCCGAGCCCCCCGAGCCGCCGGGCCCCGTGAACTGCCCCGCACTCGGGCCCGCGGCTCCGGGCCGGGGCCGTCTTAGAGGCACAGCGGCCTTGGGCAGTGAGCGGACGGCTAAGGAATAAAGCGGCTTCATAACATCATGGCTGGGGACACAAGTGAGGAGAAAGAAGTGGACCTGGGAGACTGTGGAGCAAGATGAATGTGTGTGGAAGGGAGTATTGCTCCTTTCTGAAATACATCCCTCATGCCACCTGAAAACATGCAATGACAGTGGGAAGAACTCATTGCTGCTTCATGCCATATCTAAAATGTCACACCCAAATGAGACAAACTAATTCCCAACCTTTAATATTCTACATCAGTGAGTGTTTTACTTATGAAGGAAATGTAGAATTTAAAAACTAAAAAAATCTTGCTAACACATGTTCATGCAATCCAACAACCATTAGTTTGCATTAACCTTGAGGTTTTGTTCCTCAGACTTTCTAGATAGTGTAAGTCAATTATCAGGTGAAGATTTAGGCATTTGCCATTCAGGGTTGTAACATGAGGAGCATGGGACCACAGTGTAGCTGCATTGCCGTGACCCCAGCTCTGCAATCAGACACCAGTGTGGTACCGTGCAAGACCTTACCCAAGGGGAGCTGATTGCAGATTTAAGACCTAAATTTACCCAATAGAATTGGTAGCAGTGGTGAGGTCCTGATGAAAAGATTTTTTTTTTTTTTTGATGAAAAACCCCTGTTTCTCTGAATTTTCTGATTAAAGAATGGTTTGGCTTTTGGTTGATTATACAATTTATCACAAAAATAATTTTACTTTCATAAAAATTCAAGGTTGTACTCATGATGTACATGGTATACTAGGTATTTTTTGCTTTTTTTAATTGCTTTTTTTGCCTTTTTTTTTTTCCCTTTTTGGTTTTTTTTTGTTTTTGTTACTAGTTGATTCTTTAATGCTTTCAAGGGCTTTTATAGTCACAAATAGAATCCTTAAAGCTCTGGAGAGTTCTAGCTTGTCACCCTCAGGTGAGCAGGGAAATGTGCATTAGACTCATGGAGAGACTGATGTTCTCTCACCAGCTCTTGCATGCACTAGGTCTCATATGGGTGTCTCCTATCTATCCTATCTCCTAGATAGGACATCTCCTATCTAAAATATGTCTCTGACAAGGAGAGGGGCACATCCAGGACCTGGAGCAAATGTGCCTGGGATCAGAAGTCATTGTGTTGTGTGGTTAAAGAGTAGAGTGGGTAGCTTAAAGTGAGATGGGGGCAGGGTAGTTAGTCTCCTCTCCAGTGGATAAGGATGAAGTTTCAGACTGCCCTGTCACATCCTACATATGTTGGGTATAATAAGGGATATAATATTTTATTTGATACGTGCACAATATTGTTGATTATCATTGGCTTTCCAGATTTAATTCCATGTCCCCTTCCATTCTCCACCTTTAATAATGTTTTCTTTGTTTTATAGATGTGGTGCTGTTACAGACTAAACTTGGTGTTTACTAGGAGGAAGTATTACATGACAAAAGTATTTAATTTCCCAGGGAACTGGTTGAAAAATCAATCCAATACTCTTTGTTATTTATACAAGAAAGAATCCCTAGAAAATTAGATAGGCCTTTTTCTTGCTAGTAGTACCTGAAAAAAAGTTACAAAAGGGTTCTTCTTCTCATTCATTTCCCAATGGAAAATTATTGCTTTTTCTAGCATCATTATCATCATGCAATCTGAATAATTATAGCAATATACTTCAGCAAACTACAAATACTGAAAGGAATGAAATGTAAAAAAACTAGAGTGTTTTTTCCTTTGCATAATGTGAAAGAAAGTCTCATGAACCACATCTATTTAGTTTTCCAAATCAGCTTCTATTATTATACTAAAAACACTGGAGAAGTTACTTCCCAAATCATTTTCTCAGCCAATATCTAATGGGAAAATAAACCCTTATTCACCCAAGTGTCATAAAATGAGCCAATCATAAAATGACAAGTCTGCATCAAGTTCGTTATCTGATCCACCGACTTTTTCACAAGAATCAGCTTACTTCTAATCTGGTGATGCATATCAGCTGCCAAGAGTAGCATACAGTAGTATTAAACTACTTTTCCCCAAAAAAACCCCATTTTGTATAACATTAGTGAGATTCCACTTGTGTGCTCCTGACAAATGGCTCCCCTGCAGTTGTCTAAGCATTGAGTTTCCAGATAAGACCCATTTATTTCTTCATTTATTGATATGCAATGCAAGTTATAGAATAGGTATCATATCAGTGAATCTAAAGCAGCAATTTGCACTGCTCTTAGAGACATAATGTCTGGAGAATCTAAAACTAAACTAACTCCAGGAGATGTTTATGAGTATTGTGAATGAGGGATAAAAAAACCCACCCAAGAGCAATAACTTGATGATGGGATTTTAATTTAATTTGAAGTAATGCAACCAAACTGCATGAGCGGAAGGAATGGAGGGAACAATCAAGTCTCTTAACCAACACTATTTTATCCTGCCATTAAATTGTTATAATTACCCAGTATTTGACCAGATGGCAAGTCATTTCTAAAGTCGGACCAGGTGTTCAAGATGCAGAGATAATCACAAAGCTGATGACTGTGGTGAAACTAATTAAAAAGTGTGTTGCAGTGGCACAGTGGTGCTGTGGAGAGAGAGTGACCAAAAATAACACGATAGAAAAATTCTGAAGTACTACAACATAGTGATTTGGAAAATAGTAAGCAAAGCCAAACAGAATTAAATTAATTTAAATGATCAAGTTCAGAGAAACACTCTAATAAACTATTAGATAATATAATCTGTTGGGGGCTTTCTGGGATTTTGTTTCTGTTTTCTAACACAAATAGGAAGACAGAAGTGAAAGGGAGAACTAATAAAGATGAAAACTGTCAACCCAATCAGAAGGGCAAAATACAGGCACAGATGCACATCAAAATGAAATATGGGCACAGAAAGTCCTTTTCATGCAGTTGAACGCTGATTACATGGTCACAGCTGGAAATTACAGAGAGCTTTATTCATTAAAGACTGACTATCTTCAATTAGGCTTTGCTTTCATGACAAAACAACAGAGTAGCAGAGAAATGAATTGCCATGCTGTGCCTGCAGTTCCCCAGAACACACTGCCCTGCAGCCAGCACACTTCTGCTTAATAGACCCCTTCACCTTTCTGGGACCAAAAATCAATTCAGACATGAAGGAAAATACATTTAACTGGAGGGAAGGAGGGAAAGAAAACTTTCAAAACATGAAAACACCCCACTGTACAAGGAAGGAAATCGAAGTATCTTTTTGCCAGCTTGGTGCACACAGGTCTACCCTGCCAGCTCTGTACTTCGTGCTCATCTCTGGCTATCTGCTCTAAAATGTAAATGTGAATGCTCATGCTGTGCCCATGGCTCTGAGGAGATCACTAATAGGCTCCGTGCTATGTCCATTCATGAAGCCTGATGCTAAGGGATCCTGGGCACAAGTAAAAGCTGAGATCTTAAAGACAGCCCTTCATGAGTTTTTCCACTCAAGAAACAGGGGCGTTCACAGCTGCCCAGCTGATCAGTCTTGGCAGAAGGATTGCTCCTCCCTGTGCTCTTTCAACCTGCTCCAAAGCCTGTGGGCACCCATGAGGGAGGAGGGTTCAAACATCTGCAGGCTGATGAGAGCCTAAAAGTCCTTGTCTTCAGTAAGCATTTTTGCCATTAAAAATGATGAAAATTACATGTACCCCTTCACCCTGTGGCTGCCACATTGTGCTGATGACGTATTTTGGCACAGCTGCATGGGGAGCTTTTGCTAGCAATAGCAATTCAGATTCAGAGTCACTCTGCTGCTTGGCTTTTATCTCTGGGAGAGCTTTCAGATGTGTGAGCTGACCACGCTTTGGGCAAGGATGCTCAGAGCGTTTGCACTCTCCATCATTATGGAGAGTTTCTTCTTGTTGCAGTTGTCTTTGCCTGCAGAAAGCTGGAAATGTCTTGGTGCAGAGGTCCTGTGGTTTGAAATAGGAATAGTAGCAGATGGAGTTGATAAATCTGTTGGTAGTCTGATTAATTCTGCCACTAAGAATTTTGCATTCACGTTAGTTCTAGCAATAACATATTGTTGGCCTCTCTCCTGATTAAGGCTACAGACTGCAGGAGCCCTGCTGCTGCAATGAAATGTTTCTTCATACCTTCTCCAGGAACCAAAAGGGATCAGTAAGTCTGTTAATGGCTGTGAACAATTGATATCTGTTGTATCTTACTTAGTCATTGCTGCCCAGACTGCTAAAGCATTATCTTGCTATCATTTTTATCAGTTCTCCAGCTGGCTCAAAAACAGAAGATTCATTTTTAATTTATTCCACTTTTTTCTTTTTCTTTTTCTTTTTCTTTTTTGATCCCATATTTTGGAACTTTTCAGTCAACTCTTGTTTTGACATTGACATTGGGAAGAAATTTCCCTCACTGGTCTCCAGCTGGCTCAAAACCAAAAACAGAAGATTTATTTTTAACCACTTTTTTCTTTTTCTTTTTCTTTTTCTTTTTCTTTTTTGATCCCATATTTTGGAACTTTTCAGTCAACTCTTGTTTTGACATTGACATTGGGAAGAAATTTCCCTCACTGGAATGAGAAAAACAAAGACCCGTAATTGGAAACAGGAGTGCAGACCCCAGATAACAGTGCAAGTCTATGGAAAACAGTTTACACAGTTGAAAATACAGCTGCATTCATTCCAGCAGTGGTTCCTTAATACAGAACATACACTGCAGGGCACAAGGCTTTCCAAGCATTTTTAACCTCTTAGAAAACTGATATTCTAGCATAAACGTTTCAAGGCATTTCATATTCAGTGTTTTGCAGTTTCTAATGGATATTTTTCTAGGGACAACTGTGAATAAGTAGACCAAGGACTGCAGCTTCTGTGCAGGCACAGTGTCTTTTACTATTATGATTATTATTAACAAGTGCTTAATTTCTTGCACCAGCTGTTGTTTCTATGCTGTCTTCTTGCTGCCATACTTGCCCTGTGTTTAAACAGGCAAGGGGGATGCTATTTTTTGGAATAAGACAAATAAAGATAGGTTAAAGGCACTTGGAAATAAAAGTTCATATATGAATTCCATAAGGACTTATTGAATTTCTTATTTAATTCAATAAGAAATTTCCTGATAATCTACAGATTTTTAATTACAAATTAGAGCACATGTATTTGGCTCTCTGACCCAAGGTTCAAGTTTATAGTGACCTACATGCAGAGGTGTTTAAGAACCATGCAATCAATTTAAAGTGTTCAATAGTCCTTGCCACCTGCTCACATTTGCACACAGAATTGATGGAAAGGCCCTTTTCCCCCCAGCTCTGCCATACAATGGCCTCTGCTGGCAGGTGGCACTGAAGAATGGAGAAAGAGTGGGTCAAAATCTGCTGCCTTCCTTGCCCAGGAAAAAGCTGGTATGAATGTATGTTCCCCCAAATCAGGAATGTGCTTTGGCTGTTAAGCATAAAAAGGAAAGAAGCTAAAGAGAGGGAATAATGGGAGAGAAAAGGAAAGGCAAGTAAGTGTTTCTGCTTTCCTTAATGATAACTGACCATTTCCTTGTATCAGTAATATGCAAAAATAAAAATCTCTGACTATAACCTGATATATGGTGTGCTTATAGGAGCTCTTTTTGTTGCCTTTCACAGCCATGTTCAGCCTCAGATGGGCTTTGGCTTTCCAAACCTCAACCCAAGGACACTTAGAACATTCCACCTCCTCAGTGTTTGGGCTCAATGCCAGCTCAGAGCTGATATAACCAGGGAAAGCCCCCAATCCCGTTTAGACAGTGGCTCTATATCTCTTCTGGGTTTTTTTGTCCCTGCTTCCACTTTCTCTACATTTTGGGTTTATCTCCAAGTTCCATTAGGATCTCCTTGTTCATCTAGCAGGCCTCTTGCCACCATTACTTGACTTCTCTCCTGTCAGGATGGAACATGCTTGGAAATTGAGGAAGTGATTCTTGAAAATCAGTCCGCTCTCCTGGATCTCTCTTCTCTCCAGCGCCATATCCCATGGTATTTTTCCAAACAAATTTTTAGCATGGTTTTAAGATAACACTTCAGTCATGATTTTGCATCCTTTGCCTCACTATTTGCTTTGGATTTCCCCTTTCAAAATGAAAAATTAAACAAAATTCATATTTTGAACAGTGCAATAAGCTTTTTTTCCCATTAGGAAACCTAGAGGCTCTGTGCTGATCCCATGGAGCTTTCACAAAAATTCAGGACCACTAGCTTTGTGAACGGCTTCAGTCCCGCAAACCTGTTTAGCTGTGAAAATTCTGGACAAATTAAAATTAAATGCATGCTCAAGGACCTCAAAAATCAGTCTCCACATGAGATTAAGATCAGTCCAAGTAGATGTAATCTACAGTAATATGTTAATTCTGTTGCAGAATGCGGACGAGCATTTCAGTAATAACCACACTGATGCTAATAAAACCAAGGTGTCTAGAGAGAATAATTCCTGTATGACCTTGCTGCTTTCCGGTGAATGACCTTGTAAGATTGGAGAGTGAAGGTTGAAAATGTTCTGATACAATGCTTTTCTATTAGAGAATGATTCCAAAACTGGCACATCACAGAAGGACGTATATAGTGTCCTGAAGAATTTGACACAAAATTATTTACCTTGTTTGTTTGAATAATTCTGAAATTTGCAACTTAATGTGATCACAAATCTCTGTTTGAACTAGTATGTCAGTATTTGAAATGTGTAAGGTACAATACAAAGTTCAAAGCAAGAAACTAAGTATGGAGACTTTCAATAAACTCCTGTCAGTGTTTCTCACCCTTTTTAATTTGTTCTTTGAAAATCTTTACTTTTCATTCACAACATGAAGAAGGAATGAAAACATACAATGTTTTTCATTTTTTAACTACAGGTACTTAAAGGAGTGTATTAAGGCAAAATGCAGGCCAGCATCTCTTAGATAGAGAAAAAGGTATCAGGTTTATTATTTTGGACTTCTTTGTAATTTATATAATTAAGACACTGAGATAATAGCAGTGTTCTCATGGTTTGGGAAGAAATACCTGCATTCTGCAGAGAAAACAGATGTTTTATCAAACTCTGAAGATAATCAGCATATTTACATACACACTTTTATGTTTAACTGCCAATTTCTGTTTCCCAATTAAAGTGGTTTATTTGACTGTTATCTTTAGCTAATTAGTACTTATTTTAGGAAGTGAATACAGAGTAGGTTTCATGGGAAAGTAAACTCATTGGCTTCAAGTAGGGAGAATAGCTTGATGGCTGAAAGAGAATTGCCCCAGATAATGAATTCCTGCATGTTTTGTAATGTAACCTAATGCCTCATGCAGCTACTAAACTCCCAGATGGCCCAGCAGAGGCATATACTCATCAGGTGACATATTAGCCAATTTAAAAGATAATTAGTAAGCACCCCTCTTTCTGTATTCTTTAAGCATTAGGAAGATTCACATTCTGCTTTTTTATGTACTGGCCTCCAATTCAAAACATATGGAGCAATTCCTTTTTTTCTTTTTCCTAGAGGTGCTGCTTTCCTGCTGCTCCCATTGACTTCAGCACATACTTATTTGCTAAAGATGCCGCTGTGCATTTTGGCTCATGCACCTTTGATTTTCCAAACATCTTCACTGTCAGGGTATCTGCTATTGCAGATGCCTCTTCCTGGTTTCACAGCAAGGGCAATTTATTTTTATCTTTCTTATACCAACAGCCCTGATGCTTTTACTTCACCAAGAGGCGTATGGTTCAGTTACTGGAAGATGTCAGTGCTGTGTAAGTATTGGCATTGGGACAGGCCAAAAGTTTGGTAAATTTATTCACCAAAACCAGGAGGCAGTGAAAGGATATGCAGGAGGTGGGTGTAGAGTGTGGCTTAATTCTGAGCCATCATATGGACCTGGCTCCATCTCTTTAGACAGGCGTCTTAAAACTGAGCCCAAATAAACTGAGGGTATAAAAGCTGAGTATAGCTCTCCCTAAGGACTTAGGCTGGACAGGCTCTGAACCAAAGGGCACAGCTGTTCTGTTCTGGTATTAAGTAGATCACTAGATTCCTCTGCCCATAACATTCCAGCTTGATTTCCTTCCCAAGCAGCAAACAATGAAAGGTGTGAAGTCTTGGGCCAGCACTGTGGGAGGCATGAGCTGGGACCTGACCCTTCACCATTTGGGTTTCAGACTATTTAGCCTGAATCAGTTTTGCATGCCCCAGATTCCCACCCTACATTTAATTGTTCCACAGAATATCCACATCCATTCTAGCAAGTGTTTATAACTTGAAAGGATTTGAGGAATACATACGTATACTTAAGCATATAAGTCAACATACATAGAATAGTTGCATATACTGGACTCAGTTGTCTGTCTAAAAATATGTTTTGATCTTTTAATCACAGCTGTTCTCTCCTTCATTTTTTTTTACCCAATTGCTTTTCAGTCATAAATTTCACTTTTTTCAAATTTGCTCATACCTTAGTCTCTAGTTTTCTACCACTAAAATCTTGACAGGACAATTTGTATAGGTATTATGAACAGGGAATTTAATTTGAATAGATTGTCATGCACCTACCAGTTAGTCTCATGTAAGTGCTTAAGCAGCCATAGAAAAGTCCTGAGTCTACCTCTAGATCTGTAATTATTTTATGTTAATCCTTATATATATAATTTGGGCAGATCCTCAAACCTCTCCACCCACTTGCTCTGTAGCAGGTGGTTCCTGCCAAGTTCAGTGACATACACGAAGAGCAGATGGTGATCCCACTCTTCTCCCCAAATTCAGGATCTGGCGCTTTTGCAAGACACTTATATTTCTGGATGGTTAGGTCTTCACTCCAGGCAAAGCACAGGGTGACACCGAAGGGTGTTATTTTCCCAGGCTGTGGCAGAGGTGGCACCTGGCTGATCAGCCTGGATGTTTCCACGTCTTGCCGTTGCTTCTCTTCTTTGTTATATTTACATACTTTGATGTGCAGCAATTTCTTCTCAGCCCTCAAAGCTGCCCTTCTCCAACAGCCAATAACTGTCTGTCATGGAGCTGTTCATAGCTGTGCACCCTCCATGTAGAACCTGTGCCCTGACTTTCAAGTCCTTAGCTGTTATTCCACAATTAAACCCCACGTCAGACACAAGGACTCCTAGTGCCAGGCTCTGTTTCACACAGCAGACTCCCACAGCCAGATGGTGACAAGCCTGGCAGGACAGGGCAGGGGCCTAGCAGGGTAATGCAGAGTTAGCAAAAAGCCTGTGGCTGCTCTTACTGGGCTTGCTACCCCCTGCAAATGCTTATGGAGAGTAAGGAGAATTTTCTGTCACAGCGATGTACTAATTACATATCTTCCCAGCCATCACAGGAAGAGGATTCACAGACTGCCCATTACAAACTCTTTATCCTGTGTCTCATCAATGCACATGCTGCTGGCATGCAGTGGCTCTTTTTTCCCAGTAGAAAAGTAGGAAAAATGGTAAAATGTTCCCTTCCCCATCTTCAGAAATATCAAACCTGTTCAGTCCCAGTAAATTGCAATGTACTGGCAGGGAGCAAGCACTTGGAATTTCTGTCTCTGTGTCTTCTCTTGGAATACCTCCCAGGTGAAATCACCTAGGTGCCTGCTGTGGATTGCATGAATATGGGCAAATATCTGGATTCCGTAAGTTCCTTCTTCTACACTCCTTCAAATTAAGGACAGCCATGTAGACTTCTGTGAAACATTGGTGGGGAAAAAAGGCTCTGAGACCCAGAGGTGAAATTTTTCACAGCTGTGAATGTATACGCAGCCAAGTGTTAAAACCTTGAAAAAGAGATTAAATGTGTAAATGAGAGGCATTCCAAAGAGACAGCAACAGAAGTCTGCACAGCAACAATTAGGAATACTATGTAAAAGGTGTTATATTGAAAGAGAGAATTTATACATCTCTGTGAATGGGACAAAATTTAAACGATAATTAGTCTTGTTGGCAGACTAGTAATTTTGCCTATTGAAAGTTTATTGTTTATAAAAACTGTCATAAGAGTATTAGGTCTATAAAACTAATGATCACAGAGTCTATGGCTCAAATTTTGGAAAAAAGGTTTAACTGTGTTGGAGGCCACATAGTTTTTATTTGACTTACAATTTACAACAAAATTATTTAACAGGTTTGTTCTTAAATACCTGTGACATTCATTGTGAAGAGCCTCAAAGAAGTTTTGCTGTCCTTAATATCGTCAGGGATCTGTCAGCAAAAATTACTTCGAAGAGCAAAACTATCTCTCCCTGAAATCAATAGAGTCACCCACACTGACTTCAGAGGGTGCTCCATCAGGCACTGGTGACCAACTTTAAAGTACAAAGTCATTTCAACAATTTTTAGTTATAGAAGGGGTGTTCAG
>NW_008238464.1:5176634-5183546 GCF_000691975.1 Corvus brachyrhynchos
CTCAGGCCTTAGGAGTAAATGCATTTACATCTGAATAATTCTATGTAATATATATATTTGCACTACAATATTTATGAATATGTGTGGAAGGAATCTATAGAGCATGTAGCAATGCAGTACCCAGAAGAATGAGGTATTTTGGAAGACATCTCAAATAAAATAAGTTGATAGATGTTCAGGGAGGTTTCGGGGTAATACTCTGAAAAATCTGTACAGATTACTTTTTCAATGTGGCAAGTATCATGCATAACTTCTAAGGAGTCATAGAATCATAGAATGGTTTGGATTGGAAAGGACCTTGAAGGTCATTTCATTTGAACTCCCCTGCCATGGGCAGGGACAGCTTTCACTAGACCAGATTGCTCAGAGCTCCATCCTACCTGGCTTTGAACACTTCCAGGGATGGAGCATCCACAGCTTCTCTGGGCAACCTCTTCCAGTGTTGCACCACCCTCACAGTAAAGAATTTCTTCCTAGTATCTAATCTAAACCGGCCTTCTTTCAGTTTAAAGCCATTCCCCTTTGCCTACCATTACACACCCTTGTAAAAAGTCCCTCTCCAACTTTTTCTTTTTTCAACTCAGGACAGCCCAAGAGCTCTATTAGTTTTGGGTTTGAGCAAGTATATAGGAAAAGTGTTTTAATTTCACATCTGAAATGAAGGCAAGGCTGGGCTTGATTCTGTTGTTTAGTGATAAAATAAACATTTCTTCATGTTCTTCTGATGTTCCTTCATAGCTGCAACTAATGATGGATGTACGTGTGATTAGTTGAGTTTCAATACAAGATTGTGCTGAACTGAAACTGGGTTTGAAAAGGAGATCCTTAGGCAAAATTTTCTGCACTGTGCAAGGAGCAAGGCCCTTCATGTTCCAGACTGACTTTTGATTATAACTGTAGTTTCAGATTCAAGTCAAATGATTCAATATGAAGTACTTAATTTTTGAAGAGATTATACATTGAGGTTCCATTACTCAATCCTGCTTCCCTTTCCACATTCCCCTACACAGGAGTGCTTTGCAACTTTTTTATTATTATTTTCCATTGTAAGTAGTGCTCTTCTGGTTTCCTTTCCCATTTTCCTCTCATAACTCCTGAATGTATTGCTTTGTTCCGACATTAAAAAGCTGCAAATATTATAATAAAATTGCTTAAAATCATTGGAAGGAAGCACTGGAGCACAGGACTTTGCATTTCAGATCGTAAAACCAACACAAATAATTTAGTTCAAATTGGGAGGACTGTAACTCAGTGTTCACCAGAGCGGCCTGTTGCTGATCTATATTTTATGGAACGTACATTTTTAATGAAAAAGGAACAGTTTTCCATTTTGAAATGGAATGAACTAGGGATTATTCTGTAATTTAAAAAGAAAAAAAAAAAGAAAAAAGAAATCTCTTGCTGTTCCTGGCTGCAGTAACACACCTGATTGCTTATTTTCCTTGTAGGTCAGTTCTAACACCTCATTTTCCCCCCCCCCCCCAAAGAGAACTCTGCACCCCCTCATTTTTCCCATCTCCTCCCTTACTTCCCCCTCACCTGACCCCTTTTCCACAGGTACATCCCAGGCTATTGCTCCTTCCTTTGAAATGCCCAGACTTGCCCACAGTACTCTCCAGCAGGGTCCATGCACAGTGGAATAGATTTTCCATCTCAACACCCAAAGAGGCCAACCAAGTCCTGGGGTGCATCAGGCATGGCCTCACCAGCACGTCAAGGGAAGTGACTCCCCTCTGCCCTGCGCTGGGGCAGCCTCACCTCGAATCCTGTGTGCAGTTTTGGGTGCCCCAACTCAAGAAAGATATAAAGCTATAAGAGAGTGCCCAAAGGAGACACACAAAGATGGTGAAGGGTCTTCAGGGGAGGCCGTATGAGTAGCGCCTGAGGTCACTTGGCTTGTTCAGCTTGGAGGAGACTGAGAGGAGACCTCCTCACAATCTACAACTCCCTGCGAGAAGCAACACACTGATCTCTTCTATCTAGTGACCAATGAGAGGACCCAAGGGAATGACATGAAGCTGTGTCAGGGAAGGTTTAGGTTGGATATTAGGAAAAGGTTCTTCATGCAGAGCATTGTTGGGCTCTGGAACAGGCTCCATAGGGAAGTGGTCACAGCACTAAGACTGACAGTTCAAGAAACATTTGGACAATGCTCTCAGGCACATGGTGAGACTCTTGGAGTATCCAATGCACAGCCAGGAATTGTATTTGATGATCCTTGTGGATTTCTTCCAATTCAGCATATTCTATGACTTGTCTTGGCCATCTGTGCTGGACCCCTCCACGATTTCATGCCCTGAACAGGGGTGTTATTCAGAAACCAGGACCCCCTTCCATAAATCAATGTGTCCTTCTTTGCCCAGACCACTTTGGACAGGGCAGTCTAAAGAGGTGATTGCTACCCTGGGGCTGGAACAAGTGGGGTCTGTGTTACAAGCTTGATCTGTCATTGTGGGTTTATTTTGATTTAAGGTAGCTATTCCACTATTCTCAGATTGCCTTTCGCTCTTTTCAAGGGGGTGTAGATTGACGGCATTGGCAAAGCAACACAAAGAAAGGCAAACTGCAGATGCCAGCTCCCTCCCTGGCCTGAAGAGAAACTTTCTCCTTTCACAAGCACAGCACAAATGCCCAGTCATCCATTCCCTAGCAGGAATAAGGGAGAAATTATCCTAGAATATGGCCCAATGCCAGCATACTACAAAGATCCATATACTATATGTAGTGGCACTGCACTTTGTATATTTTGAATCTCAAACGTTTTTGCAAGAGCCTCTGCTGGGTCTCTTTTATCAGCCATGGGCACTTGCAAAAGGGAAGGGGAGGATTTGGAAGGAAAGTTAACAAGAAGCCTTCTCACAGAAAAAACCTTTCCAGGGGCTAAAACCAGATGAAACAAAACTCTAAGCTGCTGCTCTATCTCCCTCTAGCGAAGCAGCAGCATCTGGGAGGGGCAGCTGCTGCTGCCTCATGTCTCATTTTGCTGCATCTTCAGGCATTCATCCACCAACCACAGCTGGCTTTCTTTTCTTCTTTAACCTTATTGCACATACTGCCGTATCCTTCCTCCAAAAACAAACTAACTGACAAAACAAACAAACAAGCAAAAAAGTCCAAACTAAAACCAAGCACAAGATCTGCACAGCACACAAAATTCTGTATATGGATTTTGCTCTGCTGTTCTTCTTGTATTCTTTTCTTTCAGCTCACAGAAGGAGGGGTGACTAAGCCTTTCCTGATGATTGCAAAACTCCAGGTGTTTGAAAAAGAAAAATCACTCCATAACTATTTCTACTAACAAATGTAAGCAAGATTAATGAATTAATAAATTTTGATGACAGCATCTAGGCAGCCGTTGTTATTCCTGTGTTAAATCTGACTAGTAATTGGGATATGATTATTCTACTTAAAAGAGTATGTTGGAGGATGTTTGGATCTGGTTTCTCTGACAGCTCAATCACAATTAATTTTGTCCTATAGAAAGTAGCAGTATGGAGACCAGCTGCCAATGTAATTATTTACATCCTCCTGACATGATCTTACAGTGCAACAGCATGTCGAAAATAGGGATTCATGTTATGTGTCATATGCCTTCTCTTCAAAATGCAGGCAGTATATGTACATGGCCATGCAGCACCCTAAAACAGATTAGTGTGGTCTTACAGGTTTAAAGCCAAGATTACCTTAAAATTAATTTAAAGCTTCATATCTGACCAGCAAGTACATCACATGAGACATTTTCCATCCTGCACTCATTATAATCTTGAGGTCCGTATTATTTTCTGTCTGCAAAGACAAAAGCAGAATCTGACTTCTTGCATGCAGTGCGTTGTTCCTGCCGAAGCAGGAAAGTAAGAAGCCAACTTGCAAACTCCCCAGCTGCTACAAGGTCCAGATCTCCATTTTGGACTGGTCCTTCCTTCACACACTTAGTTGCCATTTGTTCACTCTTAAGGAGCATGCTCATCAGTAACATTTCAACAGGCCTGCACAGAGGAAATCTGTTTTTATCTTTACATCCTACAGAAGGGCAGTATTTTTCTAAGACAATAATTTGAAATCAAGAGGGAACACTTAACCAGTTCCACAAGGTATCTCTCTCTCCCATCAAATATGTGATTAACATATAGCAGGAGAGAAAGCGAGTCCCAGGAGGGTAATGAGAGAAGACTAATGCTACCTTTACATCATGGTTAACCTGTAACAAGAATCTATTTAATCCTGGGGATTTGTTGAGTCTTTTCAATTGTACATTTATCCAGCTATAGACTGTCTCTAAAATGTATTATCTGGCTCTTTCAAGGATGAGTGGTGCTTCTAATCAATTCCCCCACAAAATTAGATAGTGTTTACATACTATAACTGCAAACATCCTTGACTTCTGGAGATTTGCATTCCACACATCTCTGGCTTTTTCTTCTGGTACTGTTATGGAATTATAGAGGCAGAAGACTCAACTGCTTTATGTATTCCTGACATGCACTAGATTTTTTTCAAAACATGCTCATTAATTGGTGTTACTGGTTTGTTCTGCTGCAGAGTGTACTGTAAGAATGTACATTTTAGAGAGAAAAAGGAAATCAATTGCTTTCTAGCAGTCTGTACAAAGTTTTCAGATGTATTCTACCTTACATTCTATTCTATATCCCACAGGTGACAAAAAACTGTGTGAAAAATCAGTGGAAATAATGTTACTAACTGCAACACTACATGTTACACATATTATGTTCACATAATATGTATATAAGGTTTTATATAGGTAAGTCCTCTGCTCCTCTTTCTTCCAGAAGCCCAGCACAAGGCAAATTCCTGCAGGTGGTTTTGCCAGTGTTGCAGCAGGGCTTGAAGTAGCTCAAAACAGCACCTGCCCCAGGATGTCTAAAGACAACTTGTAATAAAAATCACAAAGATGCAAAATGTTGCTCCTTGGATTTCCAAAATGTGTCAATTGACAAGGTCATGAGTCAAATCAGGTGGGATCTGCAGAAAATTCAACCGGCTGTATTGGTATTTTGGGTAGTACTTGAAAGGTGACAGAAAATCAGTAATTTATTTCCTGTGTTTCAAATTTCAGCTTCTAAAAGTGACAAGTTTCCAGGGTTTTTGACACTTGACTAATAAACACTGTGTCTCATTTCTCCATTCTAGGGCATCAGGTTAGCTCTGACTCACAAGAAAAAAACCTCCTATTAGGTAATGAACATCATGACCTGCAACTCTCAGCCCCTATTAGCCACAAGAAAATGACTCCTTAAGAGCTATATTATTTATTTCAGCAACCACCAGTAGAATAGGCAGGACAGTGGGGTTTGCATGTAAATAGATATGAGCTGATTGCTTTTAGGTTTGTAGCTAATTAGGAAATTTGGGGACCTCTGATACTAATCTATTTAACCTCGAGAGAAAATCATTGCGAGAGAAAATCATTGCAAGAGAAAACATTACAGTAATGAAATCCCCTTTGCGTGCAGCTCTGATTGCTGATGGGTATGGACAGTAAAACAGGCAGACCTGTGCTGCTGGTCTCCCTCTGCCTCGCACAGACAAACAGAACCGCAGATGGAAACCTACGCCATCCCTTTTACAGAAGCAATTGGCTTTATCGTCTGGCCGGCAGGTGGAACCCTCCTACTTCTTTTTCCTCTTACAGCTTCCCTCGAAATTAAGAGAAAGGCAGCCGCTATCCTTCTGCCGGCTCTGCTTCACCTGTGGGGCAGCCCTGCTCTCTCTCCTCATCTCTGATCCCACTGTCACTGTCCCCAGAAGGTGAATAGGACCTTTCAAAAAAAGGGGAGATAAAGCTGTTTCTTGAGGGCTACAATTCATTGCCCGACCATAAATGCAACTCTGAAATACTATGAAAATAGAACATGCCATTAAGCTTTTCTGACAAATGTGTGTTAGTTTTCCCCCTTGAAGGGGTTCACAAGAAACCTGGAGAGGTACTTTTTACAGGGAAAAGAGCAATGGCTTTAAACTTAAAGAGGGTAGGTTTAAATTAGCTATAAGGAAGAGATTCAAAGTAGTATCTGGTCAAAGAGTTCTAGGACACCAATTAGTACTTTAGCTTTTAAAGCCTGAGAATTCAACACCTTTCACATAGAGATTCTTATTTAAGCAGAGATTTAAACAACTGGTTTTTCAATTCAGTTTCTTTATTACTACTTGTTTTTCTCTTTTCCCATGTTCCACACAGGGGTTTACTTACTTTTCTCCCTTCAAACACATGATATTATCAGAATATTTATTCTGCTTGTCACTAGAAAAATATTTTATTGGTTAATATAAAATAATAATCAGCTCTTTCCATTGCCAATTTTGCCTGTCAATTAATTGCTACTTGGTACTTCTGTTGAGTTCTGGTTTTAGTCAAAGTGAATTATTTTTCTTATTTTGAAACATTTACGACAAATCAGTCCCACTTACCTCTGGAGTCATTCTAACCATGTGTAACCAGCAAAGCCTGGAGCAGTAGGGTCATGTGCGAAGGATGCTGCTGCTTCTTAGCAGTTGATCTATGTCCTCACATCCCCCCTCTCCCCTCCATACAGCTGTGTGCCCTACCAGCCTTTTCTTTCTAAGTGATACTGCATTGCAAATGCACCTACATCTTCTTTGCTTTTAGCAGTACTGGTCCAGAGATTTTTCCTTCCCATTTCATACATGTGTGTCAGTGTACTAGTTTGAAAAACAAACCAGTGGGAGGCACCAAGTCAGAATAACAATTTAATGGAAATTAAAGAAAAGGGGAAAAAAGGTAAAAGAAAAAAACACCGTCAAATTGACAGAGTCAAGGTACAACCTGACACCCTGTTAGGCAGGGTGGTGGTAGCAGTCTGGTAGAATGGTGGCTGCAGTCCTCTGAAGCGGTGATCCTGTAGTAAAACAGTCTGCTCTTCCTCAGGAAGTCCA
>NW_008238464.1:5189274-5211782 GCF_000691975.1 Corvus brachyrhynchos
TTCCTCAGGAAGTCCAGTGGTGGCTGTGTAGCTCCTGTCCTCTGGAAATCCAGTGGGAAGCCAGTGTCTCTGGTGTTCAGCCTCAGATTATATCCACGATGGGATGCTTGGTTCCTCCCTCTGGGTGGAGCATCTCACAATGGGGTAACGAGTCATGAGGCCAAGTGTTGATTAGGCTCATTAACAGAAGATAGTCCGGAGGGAGTTATCTCTGAGTCAGGAGGCAGGACAATGATGGGCAATTAACAGAAAGATAGTCTGGGGGGAGGAGGCAAGGAAACACTGCCCCACCTGATTTCAACGGCTGATGGGGATGGTAATAGAATACACTGCAACCCAGGACAGTCAGCTTATTTTTTCTCCAGATGGATTAGCTTCATGTTTCCAAGTTCAGCATCACTCCTTCCTCAAAAATATTAGCAACTACTCCCCAGTCTCCTTTCTGTGATGCTCTATTGCTCCTAAGGGTTTCACTGTTTAACACTCTTACTCCTCTTTTTATGTTTAAATTTCTTCTCTGAAACAGGTTTCTTATTTCCTGGCCTGCCTCAAAAGAATACATAATGCAAAGAATGAGAGATGTAAGTTTTACGCTCTTTTGGAATTTTTGCTTCATTATTCATTGCTCTTTGTGAGCTAACAGTTTATTCTCAGATATTAAAAGAGATATTGCCTCCACAACTACATTAAACACACATCATATAGAATTATGCTTTACATAGTCTTATATCAAAATTCTCATTTTCTCCTTAAATGATTAGTTCACTACATTTTTTCTTCTACTTTATCACTGCAAATTACTTCATGTTTTATTGCAGCAGGCTATTGTTTGTGACTTGCTATAAGGTATTTATATTTTCTCCTAAAACAAATATATTTCCCAAAATTCTTTTAAACTTTGAAATCCAAAAGAATAATTCTATGTATTCATCATTTGGTGACAAAGGGGTTACAGCTAAGAATTTTTTCTTCCAATCTCTAATGTCTTCTGACTGACCAATGGCTGCACCTAAATTCCCACTATTTTTTTCTTTTAGCATTTCTGTGAGTTTTCAACTTGTAGAATGTCTCTAACTGGCAGCATCAGGAATGGAAAGCCTGTATTCATTCACTTAACAAGCCTAGCACAAGCAGCAGCGTCAGTGATGCTCTGATGCTGGCTCTGCCACAGAAAGAACAGATCCAAATCTCCCCCCTTTTATGGCAATGTATAAATCATCTCAACTCCAGAGGGAGATGCATCATGTAAATACACAAAAAGCAAAGCTCATTATTATGAAAGAAAATATTTATCCTTAGAATATGTCATTAAATAATGGTGTCTTTGCTGAAGGTAAAGTTCCTTGTCAGGGAAAGGGGAAGCCACAGATGACAGATGGCAGGAACATCATTTTGGTTAGGAGCACAAGAATAAAACGCGCCTGCACAAAGTAATACATTGATTTGTAACACATCAGCTCTGTTGTGGTAACTCTTTGTGTTTACCATGAGATAATTGAGAGGCAGCTTATCCCTAAGTGAAACTGAGATAAAGCTGTTGTTCGTCTACAATTGAAGCAGTATATGTCAATGAGCAATAGCAGTAGAATAGCTAATAGCAGATCCACTCCCTCTCCTGGGATATGTACAAAGTCCTTGATGATTAGAATGCATGAATGTCTAACCTGAACTGGAAGAAAATGCCCATCTTTAATAGCCAGTTCTGGATATAGTTTTGCTCTGAGATCAGTGAAGATTTAAACTAACAGCCTCAGCTTATCCATAGCAACTACACAATGCTTACAACATGTCAATACTTTCTGCCTACTTTAGGACTGAATTTTGAAGTGGAAGAAAAACATTTTTTTCCTTATTGTCCCTTGGTTTTTTACTATCTTATGTTGTTGCAAATAATTGTTTTCTCTGATAAGGTTTGGAGGTAGGGGACAAAATAAATAGTGTTGTTCTGTCCTTTTTCCCTTTCCACCTGTGAATATAGAATATAATTGGTGAGATCCAAAACTATTACATATGGAGGCAGCAAAAAGCTAGGTTTGTAATGAGTAAAGCTAGAGACACTTGTGCACAGCAACCAAGAGGTCTGGGAACCTTCATAACAACTGCAGGACCCAACTAACTAACCGCTAACACTAACAGCATTGATGATTTCTGTTCAGACCTCAGAGGAAGCTGATCTATTTTCTGTGCTATGTTTGCACACATTAATTACCAAATGAAGATTTTGTTCCGTGTGCTAGAGAAAAATATTCCTCAGAAAAAGAGTTCATTCCTGGTGTGACCATTCCAGAGAACACCCACTCCCAGAAGTGGACACCTGAGCAGGTCCAGACCTGCAGAGACATGCAGGATTCTCCAGCATAGCTGGTCAGCAGCTCCATGAGACATCAGTGTTTTCCAGCTTGGAAGCACATTTAATACAATGAGAACTAGAGAATGAAATACGGATCTGAGGGAGATGGTAACCCCTTCAGATTATAAACTTCCAGGTGTGGACAATTTGGTTGTTCTTTTACTGGATGTTGCTGCCCTGACCCCTGCCCAGTGTCTAACACTGAATACACAAAAGAATTGTGCTGATGACCTTGGGGGGTTGACCTGTTGAAGTCATCAGACTCACCAGACTGTTATCTTCAATGCAGATTAATAGAAGGATGCTTGCAATCTAGATTAGCTTCCCTTCATTAACTAGGTTGTGTGCCCAACCCAGAATGCTAACCATGTTCTTCATGACACTATAAAAAAGAGGTCACCAAATTGTTGAGCCCTTTCTATTTAAAAATGACCATAGTAAATGTGCAACAGGAGCTGTCTATTAGAAAAACCCTACAATCTTTATATATTGCAATCTTGGTCTTTCCAAGACTTTCCTCTGTTTTTCCCTGAAGAAAGATACAACACATCATGTCTGTATAATCTTGTTATCCCAAGACCAGATGGGATAAAGACCTTAAAAGCCTGGTTCTATTTTTCACAGTCTACTTCTAAATAAAAGGCCTGAGGAAGAAGTGAAAATAATATTTCTCTTCTCTTTGCTGTTCTTGAATGATCCAAGGGATAGAAGCCGTGTCAGTGTATCTCTGATGTTCGGTAAGAGAACTAAAGAGTGAACTTCCCATCCTTGCTCCTTTCACCCAGCTGGGGAAAGGAAGCATTCTTTCCACCAAATGTTGAGGACAGCAGGCGAGGGTTTTGTTTCCTCACTGGCTCTGTTGGAGGTCCTCATTGCGTGGCACTGCAGGAACCTTCCCTTAGCTGTGGGTGCTGCTTGGTGAGTAATTATTTTCTCTAATTCCAGGCTTTTCACACTCCAGCGGGTATCATACGCTTGGCTGTAATCTTTACCAGTCTCAAGTAGCTCTTCTCACATGAAAGCTCTGGAATCACAGTACCTTTAAACTGCTTCTTTCTTTTTCTACTCCTAGAGGAGTTTGAGATGCAGACGGATGCAGCTTTGCTTTGTGTTCCTCACCAAGGGACCCACCTTGACACCAGGCTCAGCATTGTAGATGCACAGATGATCTCTGCAGACATCATCCTGCAATGTCCCTTCCAAGTAATAGAGCATACAAAACTCCCTGCAACTCGTCAGACTCACAGAAATCTTCTTTGGGTGCAGAATGCAAGCAAGAAGCAGGATGAAAGGATCTGTGATACCATATCCTGTTGCATTTACTTACTTCCAGTGTCTCTAGTACCTCATTGCTGCACCATGCAGGGCCTTGCCTGCAAGTGTTTGTGACAAATCCAAAGGAATAATCTCAGAGATTTTATGGAAATACAGTATTTCACAACCACAGTATAACTTCCCAAAAGTATGCCTGAAACACAAAAATATTCTTAAATAAAATGGACAGAAATAAAAGTAATTATGGCAGTAAAATCTTTTTACCCCTTCTCTGTTTTAATTAAATTTCAGTACCTCAAATCAGACATTAAATGAATCTTAGCACTGTTACTGCAGGAGACTGGCACTTTTAAAACACAAAACCTCAATGCTCTATCTTTAAAACACTACAAAATCAGGATTCTTGGGCCAAAATTTGGCTCTTTGTCATGGATAGAATACCAGACAGATTGGACATCAGAGTATTTTTTTCAGAAACAAACTTTTCTAAGAAACGAGCAAATGAAACATTCTGCAAGGCAAAATGCCATTGAACTGATTAGATAGACAAGGCCATGTTGGATGGGGCTTAGAGCAACCTGTTTTAATGAAAGCTGTCACTGCCCATGGCAGAGGGGTTAGAATTAGATGGTTTTTACAGTCTCTTCCAACGCAAATAATTCTGTGATTCTAGGCTTCTGAATCGCCAGATATCTACAAGAAAACTTAATTTTCCAGCAATTTTCAGAATTGTCAAAGTAGCTGAATTATCCCAGCAGAGTTTGGAAGGTACCTACATTTGCTGAGCTGGAAATAATCAACTACTCTCTTATCAGCTTCCCAACTCCATTAATATAAAATAGATACACAATCAGATCCAGTGTCACACACTAACCGCTTGTGCTTCTCACAATCTCCAAGGTCTGAACCTCCCTTAGGGATTCATTTTACAATACTGAGACATTAATTCTCACCCATGATGAGCATTGCATGTCCCTGACAGAAAAGCAGCCAGGATTTTCGGGGATATGAGATCACACCTATTAATAGACAGGCAGCCCTCAAATTGGGTGCCAGTAAATAAAGTATCTTGGCAGCCCACTTAGGGAAATGGGTGGTAGGAAGGAGATAGGAAGCTCTTCTGTTTGAGGGAAAGGTGGGTTAAACGAGGCAAAGGCATTTAAAGCAGATTAAATGAGAACAGAGGGGAGCTGTTCTGCCTTAGACAGGAAATTAAAATTGGGAGCATATGGCTGTAGGGGCACAGGGAAGGAGTGGCAGGTGGACAGGAAAGTTTCCCTCCCATCGAACTCTCCTCTGTGCCTTCATTCCTGTACTGCTGAGCAGAGCTTTTCCTGACAATTCCTATTACCACCTGGTAATTTATAGTCATCTCTCTCTCAGGTGAACCAAAACACCTCTCCTCTGATGGACTGTGTTCTGCAAAGCATGAGGTTTTACAGTACAGCTGCTATGTGTTATCCCACACAGCAAATGTGGGAATATTTGTGTGGGTTTTTTAATACAACAAATATATTTCCCCAGATGCTCTTGACTGAACATATGGTTAATGGGAGTGTGTTCAGCTTTTCAGAATAAAATGTCTTTAGAAAGGAGAAGATACTAAAAAGCTCAAGAGTCCAAGGTGATTTTTTAAATGTAAAACAAGCTTTCAGCTGCAGTTGCAATCCTTTCTTGTCAAAACTGCTTTAAAATCTACACTGCAATATTTCTCATTAGCTCCTTCTTCTTAAACATGGCATTACCCAGAGGAGATGGATCATAATAGAAGAGAGGTTTAGATTAGATGTTAGGAGGAAATTCTTTACTCAGAGGGTGGTGAGGCACTGTAACAGGTTGCCCTGAGAAACCGTGGATGCCCCGTCCCTGGAAGTGTTCAAAGTGAATTAGGATGGGCCAACCTGGTCTAGTGGAAGATGTCCCTGCCCATGGCAAAAGGGTTGGAACTAGAGGATCTCTATGGTTCCCTCCAACCTAAACATTCTATGACTCTATGAATTTTTAAACCTGTGGATGCCAGAAAATCAATCTCCAAGGGCACTTCTGAAGATTTCCTAATCAATACAGTTTCCACATTCACTAAAAGAATAAGGTGATCATCTGATGTTAATTTCACCAGATCTGTCTATTAAATATCCTCTGATCAAACCAGATCTAAGAGGTACATGTGAAGATTCTGTTGTTGTTCTTGTTGTTAAGAGAAATTCCAGAATGGAATACAGTCTAAATAGCATCTTGGAGTGCCTTCTTGTAAATACCCCTTTACAAATAAGAATACACTATAATCTTTATATGCTTTCTTATGTGCTGGGTACTTGCTCCTGATATCTTCTCGTGCTGCAGGAAACTTTGCGTTTTCCAGGCTGTGTCCACAGATTTAACAGAAATAGGTTTTCAACTCCATGGTTTATTTTCATGTCTTCACCATCCCTACAAAGAACCCAAACATCAAGTAATGCACATCAGCAAAGTACCATGAATGTCTTGGAAGCATGGTAATTCAGAGCAGTGGGAGATGTAGTCTTAAATTGTAATTGAATGGGGAAAAAGGGGTCTGATCAGATTTACAATTTTCATGACAATCTTTTTCAGAGGAAAAATATTACTAATTTTGTTTAGTATTTTAGAGGCAGGAATAAAAGTCCTTCTATAAGCAAACCTATTTTTAGGAATTCTGTCGTGATTAATATCTTCTCTACAAATTTATTTGCATCTCATATTTTGAGAATAATGATAATTTTTTTTACTGCCACAGCCTCTGTTTGCTCAATTGATTGTCTTGTTATTGTTTTTGTCTGCTCATCTATACCAGTGAAATGATCTTGTTCTTTCCCCTTTTCTGACTTTCTCAGATCATTTAACAATGAGACACACTTTCCATGTAGCCCTTTAAGATGAAAAAAAGAAAACACTGTGGGGAGAGGGACAGAGAATCGAAGTTAGTGTCTGATTCATACAAAGTAATTTACTTGCTGACAGTGATTTTGCTTTCCAAATGTCTTTTTCTTTTCCAAAAATGGTTGTGTTCATGGTTAGATCCATTTCTAATTTTTTTTCCCCGTAGGGCCATAGTTCAGTGGTTCATTACCACAGTCTAGCTTTATTTGAATCTGGAAATGCTAAGGTTGCATTTGTCTTTGGAATAATAATAAATAAATAAATAAATATAAAGCAAAACACTATTTTTATTGTAGTTACCAGTTTGTCTTTGGAATAATAAATAAATAAATAAATAAAGATAAAGCAAAACACTATTTTTATTGTAGTTACCATTAAAATGCACAGAAAGTTACAGAAAGTATAAAAAATCATTCAACTCCTACTTCTTTGAGAATTCTTACTTCCAGGATGGATTTAAGGGCTCTTGCTGGCTCTTTTTCTCTGTTTTTAACTGAGAGAGGCAAAAATTCTGCTTCTGTATTATGCTTTTTGGCCACCAGAGCTGCCCCCAGGAGGAGCATTTGTGTGTGTGTCCATCTGTGAGTGCTTGGATGGGCCTTTGGAATCTTCAGGCAGTCCTGGGATGAAATTCAGGGGCTCCCAAAGGCTGTTTGTCTTTAGCACCTGTAACCCCTGCAGAAAATATCCGGACCTGGGCATAATCCTGTGGCACATGGACACCATTTATTTATTATGCAGCATTTGGAGCTGCAGGATTATTGGTTTTTTTCATTCTAATTCTCTCCGTGCTGCATTTTCTGTCAATTTAACATGGTTTTCATTTTTAAATTGAAATTCTCAGTGGTAAACTTCAAGGAAAATATGAGCAAAGAGACTTTTCAAAAACCCATCTCTGACTAGACAATTAAAATGCACAGAAAGTTACAGAAAGTATAAAAAATCATTCAACTCCTACTTCTTTGACACTTTAAAAATATTATTTAAAGTTAAATTTACTTATTCCTCAAAACCCAAATTTGTTTGCAATAGACTTCAGTGAGGATCTTCTTGAGCTGTGCTACAGGGCATGTGCTGGACTGCAGCCCAGACCACGTGCCTGCTCAGGCAACACTCACAGTTTGGTGTCACCTCCATATACCACAGGCTGGGATGCTGGGGGCAGTGGTTGCTGTTCACCCCTCCTACCGACTGAGAAATGGGTAAGGGATTGGCACATATCTGACACCAAGTATCCAGGCACATTATGTCTGCTTTTTCTCTACCCTAACAGCATATGGAGCAAAGCCAGAACCAAAGTGCAAGTATGCCTGTGTGAGGAGGAATTCCTTCCCTTCACTGTGCCCAACAATGGCAATGTGCATCTGCCCTGACACAAGGAAACTGACAGGCTCACATGACGTGTGAGTCCCACAGGCTTAAGCAAATATAAATATCCAGTTCACTGAGTGGTAACATGTTAGTCTGCAAATTATCTCTGGCACTAAATTGTAAATGATAACTGAACAGTACAGTGTGCTGTGGGTAGTAGTTAGGAAAACCATAAGCAGCTGAATTTTATTTTTCTTAATATATCTGTCACTTACCTAGCACGCTGGTATAGGACAGTGCAATACCATTTTACTTCATCTAATCAGCTTCCATGACACATAAAATAATATTTCTGTGATCTGTGACTCTTCCCCCTGTGCAAGTGAACTAGCAATAAATAGAGCGAGGAACAAGGCAGGAGGGGGAATGGCCCCTCAGCATAGGCCAGCTATTGAAAAGCATGATGCAGTCTCATAAAATGAGATTGTCATAAACTATTTCCCCTGAAGCAATATAGAAGCAGAGGACCAAAATGTGTCCGTTGGTTTTTCTTATTTGCTGTTACTATAGCTATGCCATACTCTGACATGAGAGGAAATAATGTTGCTAGGAGGAGAGGAGAGGAGAGGAGAGGAGAGGAGAGGAGAGGAGAGGAGAGGAGAGGACCTGATCCATGATCCTTGATGTCCCCAGGAGAATCCAAATTCTGTTGCAAGGATTGTGGAGGTGCTCTGGGAGACAGGAAATGCTGCAACAACTTCCTTCTGATGAAGAAGTAATACTTTGCAGTATTAAATGTGAGATTTGTGAATAGATAAGTGGAACAGTTAGCTTTTTCAATTTGCAAAAAAAAGTAAGAAATAAATTTTTAAAATCAATGTTTCTTGTACTTTGTGTTATTATCCACAGTTTTCCAGTTTCAAGCATACCATAGATATAACTAAATTGTCTACCACTCTGGCACTACAAATGAGAAGAAAAGCTGAAAGCTGTATCACTTGCATGGCCTCCTTTCTGGCATACAAGGAGTTCAGAAAACAGCTTTAAACTCTTGAATAAACATCACACTGTAATCTACTGGGGTAATTTTTCATTCACTAATTTGGACAGAGAGGCACAGAGAGAGGCTGAAAAGAAATCCATACCCTGTAATTTTGGCAGTAAGTGAAAATGCCTATAGAAAGAGTTTAATAACACAAAATTTCCCGACAAAGTGAGGGAGACTGAGAGATCTCAGTACATACTTCAGTTCATGTCTAGAAGATAACATCCCTCTTCCTTGGCTGTGCAGTGTAGAGAAAACTCAACTTTTGAATCAAGTAGATCTATCAGATGCCTAAAACTGGGTAGCACCTTTTCAGCCTTTACCTCCAGTCATTATCAGTCATACACCTCAATTGTTGAGTTTAGAGCACCCTTCCTATTTCCTGAAGCAGAACTCTTGCTTCAGCACCTGCAGACTCAAGAGGACAATACTGCATTAATTTCTTCTGCATTTGATTTTCATTGGACTGATAGGAAGAAGAGGTGTCATTCAAAGCAGACCCCAAATACAAAAGAGGGAGTTTTATATACTTTTCTTTTAATCACCTGATCCTGTAATGTAACCTTTATCTCCACCTTTTCACTCTACTTCTCTGTATCAATATTAGATACCTTAAAAAAAAAAAAGGAGGGGGGGAGGGGAGCGGGAAATGAAAGTTGAATTAAAACATGTTTTCATGATGTTTTCTGCATCTGTCTGAGTAATTTCACTTCTTGTAATTGAAATTTTAATGGAAGGGATGTTGAAAAATGAAATAAACTAAAGAAGTATAACCAGCATCCAAGACAGTGAGGAGAATGTGAAGCTAAATCACTTACGGTCTCATATGTAATACTCTTGGCAGAGGCTTATATTTGAGGTATAAAGTGTATGCAGAGGAAGTTTAATCTGTGGGCTTTTGTCATTTGGTTGTATTTCAGTATGAGTGGAAGTATTTGAACAAGTCAGGTACTATCTATCATCTGATGGTATATCCTCCAGGCAAATGACGAGTTGTGTGGAGCTTCCCAGCAGCCTCCTCACCCCTAGATATTTAATCCTCCCAAAGACATTCTTGATGCTTGCCCAGTCGCTTGCACACTATTTAGTGTCAGTGTTTGAGGGCTTTGACTGGATAAAAACAGGCATCTGCAGTGGGTAAGTCTAATTTTGAAGCAGTTACCCCAGTGATCCTCTTTCACCACTGAAAAAAAATAAGACCCCAGTTTGCATTGTCTTTAGCAAATGTCTTCAAAGATTCAGGTGACCTGCACCTTTCATGTCAAGTGAGCACACGCTTCACTGACCATGAAGGGACCATAATTCACCATTTTTTAACATATTGATATGACTATGTCACATGAAGATGTCTCTGGTGTTTCTGTCTGAAGTAGGTAAGAAGGTTCCTTTTTTTGTTGTTAAGATTGGTACAGTTGAACCACAGACACTATCTACTACCACCACAGTACCTGGGTTTGATACAGGCTTTGAATTCACTTAATGGAAAATTTAATTATTTTCTAAGTCATTGCTGACTTAGATCAGAATAGAGAGAAATTAAAATCTTTGACAATATTCTGGTGGGTTTTGGGGGGCTTTTTTAATAAATGCAGTGTTACATATCCCATATGCTTTCACACGTCTATTGTGTGGAAGTCCCACTTCCCGGTGAGACTGTCCAGTGTCAGTTTTCTCCACTGGAAGGGAGGAAGAGAACAAAATAGTCTAGAATAGAAGCTATTTAATAGAAGCTATATAGCTATTAAATAGAAGCTATTTAATCCATAATAATTTAACAATTGCTACTTAACAAGTAGGGGTGTCATAATTAATATTGCTTAGACCATTATTTTCAAATATGGGTCCCTTATCATGTTTTAAGGGTATCTGCAATATGCCTGACATTATTAAGAGCAAACAAACAAACAAACAAAACCCACAAAACACCCAAAACAAACAAAAAAGAAAAATACAATCCTTACATCAAAGTTAACAGTGTCAAAGTAGTTTATTTAGCTGGCAAAGCAGGAATTACTCCGTTTTTCATTGCAGTGTTTTCTAAGGTCTTGGAACTTACGAGACCTTCACACACCGTAATCTTTCCCTCCTTGCTCCCAACACACGGGTTATTTGGGGGACTGAGGCTGATCTATGACACCACTGATAGGCTCAGCTGCAGGCTAAGAGGTGTTTCAGGCAATCAGGCCTTCGGGAGGCTTTAGACATTCCCGTGGATGGGTCTCGGGCGCCGGCTGAGCTCCGCCCGTCACCGTGGCTTCTGTCCATGGTGCTGATGCCCCCGGGCGCCTGCCTGGTTCCGAGCTCCCTAAACTGCAAGAGGGAGGCGGGTGGAACAAAAAAACAAAAGTAAAAATAATATTTTTACTAGAAAGCCAGTGAAATCTTGGTGCAAATTTTAGTGAGAAAATTTTAGTGTAAATTAATTTAATTAATCTGTACTAATTCTTATACATATAAGAATTCAAAATAACAAACCATTTAGTAATTACTACGTTATTATAAATACTAACATAATTCTTTGTGCCAGTTTATACTTCTTGGAATAAAAGCACAAAACCAGTCTATAAATTACAAAAAACCTGTTAAAAAAAAATAATAATAATTCTAAAAAAGAAGTATATGTCTTTGGCTTTTTTTCCCTTCCGTGTGTTGATATTTTTGATTACTCTAAGAAGACAGGGAGAGGCTAGTTAAGCCTATATAACCATGTATACTGATTAAGCCAATACATAACAAGCCACTCCATTGATGCACTAAGTCATAGTCAGGAGGCGAGAAGGAAGGGCTACTGAGTTTCAGAAGTGCCTCTCATTTGTTGATATAAGTTTCATCAGTTTTGTAGGTAAATCCCTTCCTTTTATATTGTCTGAAAGTTTCCCCAGGTTTGCAATCTTGTGCTAAAGCACACAAGGTCTTTTTCTCGTTCTCATTACTTCTAACAGCTGGATGGATAGCCTGTATACCACAGAGCGTGTAATAAATAATGAATCACTTTGAAACATTGCTTTCATGAAAAGTCATACACAAATATGATGTTTACTTGTAATTTGTTTAAGTTATAAAAACACTAGCTGAAAGGGTGACTTCCCAATAAATCTGCTGAAGTACTGGGTAATGAAGCCTAGCTTCTTTCCTTTTCTTATTTTTTAATTTTTCACGTCCACTAATTTATGAGCCCTTTCCAAAGTTATACTCTAAGGCACATTTTTAGCAAATTCCCCAAGTGAAATGCATCTATGGAATTGTCACCAGGTTTGCTTCAATTTTTAGTATCAGTTTTTCCCAGTTTCAATTCAATGAGCAACAAATAATAGAAAAATACCAGCTTTCATTATATCTATATTTGTTTCCCAAATGTGTCAAAGTACTAATACCTTAAGGATCAGTTAGTGAGCTCAGTTATTTGGGGGTTTTTTTCTTCATAAATAAAATAATAGAAGTAATTATTCTAATTAAAAATGGAATTAATCAAAACTGCTAAAGAATGTCGTACTGACAGTGTCAGTTTCACCAGAGTTTTAGAAACATTTATGTATTTTAAACCAGATACTTAAACCTTTATGGATCCAGAGACTGGTTTAGCTAAGCAAGCTTCCTTTGTTCTTTACCTGCTGGGATCCAGGTCTGCAGGAACCACAGATCTCGAAAGGTTACATTCTCCATTCCTTGAGCACATCAAGATTAGCAACTGGCCACAATTATGACTATGAGATGTGGGGTTTTGGCACACAGAGAACCTCGAATGCCTTGCAAACAGCACCAAGGGCCCAAGAATTAGTGGTAGGTACAAGGTTTTCTGGTCAACATTGGCCATTCCAATCTCAAAGTCTACCTTCAAAATCCTTCTTGCTGTGATCAGATGCTCTTGTTATCAAGTATTTTCTGTCTCACTACTGGAATATTTTGGTCATTTACACTCTGCTTTGCAGACCAAGAGTCTTGTAACGAATCTACAGCATTTGGGGACTCCATTTCATTTCTATAATTCACCATTTTTTAACGTATTGATATAAGTTCCACTGAAGTCAGTTACAGTAATTCTGTCAGGCCCTGAAGCAGCCTCTTTGAATTGGGATTATACACTTACTGATCCACAGAAGATACAAGAGATATTATTTGTAATTTTATCAAAATAGATTTGTGTGCCAAAAGCTTTCTTACTCCATTTAAAGTACACACTCAGCTCAGAGAAAAACAGAAACAAAAAGGTGGGGTTTGGATGAAAACATTCTTAAACAAAAGAGGAGATAAGACATTTTTGTCCACAGTCAAGAACTTTTCAGTGAAAGCATTTTTCAGCTTTGACTAATCAGTTTCAATATATCTGTAGGTACTGAGATTCAGAGTAAAAGAAGTTTGTAAACCTATTGGGAGAACCACTGAAATCACAAGATTATCATGATGAGCAATTAGTTATCCATATGAGAAGCTGAATTACTGATAGTAGAGTCCAACTGCAACATAGTGATGCAATCACTGAATAGTGATAGCAATTGACATAGAAAGAGATAAATACTCTCTGTTTTAAATAGATGCCATTGCAGGTACTGAAAGTAAGATATTTATATCTAAGCAGCACTGACTGAAACAAATGACAAAGTGATACAAATAGAAGAAAGAACAATGCCTTGTAACATATACATCTGTGTACAAGGGCTACAAAATGCCCAGGCACTTCAATCCCTTGAACTGAGATATATATGTTTATATTGTATCTTTAAAAACGTCCAGATTACCCTGTTAATCCAGTTGTCCTCCCTTTCTGTTCCAAAACATTTGAAACTGCTTCAAAAGGAAGTTTTTCTTGAAAATGGAGGTACTTTTTTAATCCCATTGATTTAAACTTGTTTTAAAACAAGAAAAAATACTCCAGTCAGCTTCAATTAAGTATTATGGTACAATAACATTCAATAACATTCAATAATGTTCAGTAACATCCCTGAATGTGCATTAGTCAAATTTAAAAAAAAAAACCCAACAAACCAATCTACTTCTTCCATGAAGTTTGAAACCACTCATAAAATAGTAACTTGTGACTAGAAAGGACTGTCCTGGTGAAACTGGACATTATTTCAGACCAGAAGCATTACCTTCGTGAACCTCATCATTAAATGTGTAGGTTTTCTAATTTGACAATTTTACATAGATTCGGGAAAAGTTTAATTACATTTAAATACCACAGAGCTGGCACTTATACAATATAAACTCCTGAATACTCTGTCTAAGACTATGACTAAACCAAAAAAACCATCCACATTTCCTTCACATTCCTCCAAGGGTATGTCTGCTATGATGCCAATTTCCCACACTAATTACAGGCACTGTTTTCAAATTCCTGGTAGCAGTAGATGTGCTTTTTAAATCACCTCCTATCAGTTGACATTGATGAGAGGAATTACTTCAAAGGGGATAAAATCAGAATAATATCACCACTTGGTTTCAATTTGCCTGCAAATGCTATTTCAAGCTACTTGACTTAACAGTAGAGAAATAATACATTTCCTATTTTTATTTAGACAGATTATTTAATTTCAAAATACCAAATTGCATTTCTTGTAGATCACTTATAAATTAGATCGCAGAATTAAGAAGCAGCTCTGAAATGTGCCCTGATGGCTGTATGCAGCTTATTGGCTGCTAAAAAACTGACACTTTTTTTAGTATTACTGCTTTTACAGGAAGGATTTCCATTTTTGTTTTTCCTCTGTTCACCCATGCACTATGTCTTGTGTTATTTGAGACATCAGTGAGAAGGTACAGACTTTAATTTTCTTGAAGGAATGGAGTAGTGGAGTAAGAGAACTGAGATGAACGTTTGAAGAATAAAAGCTCTGTAGAAGGCAGGTCTCATGTTTGCTCTGAAAACTTTAGAAGCATGAACAAGCATGCTAATATGGTTTAGTGGGTTTCTTCCTGTCAATGGCTGCCCATCTATATATGCTTAATTTTCATTGTCTAACTTGCATTGTGAAAAAAAACCATGCTAGTTTAAATCACGTTTTATGTGGCTTTCACAACAAGCTAAGCAGATGTAGACTTTCATTAGGTTTCTGTAAGTATTATACAGGAGATCTAGTAATTGTGCTGACAAGAGTTCTGTTAAAAAATACTTTAAAGCTGATGCATTTATCTTCTTTCTTGAGATTTGTAATTGACTGACACTAGTTTCAACTTTTTTGTTATTATAGACCATACACATAGCAACAGACTAATTCATTGCCCGAATAGGGCTGTCTGACTTGTGTGGATATTTCAGCACACTACTCAAAAACTAGTGCTTTTTAAAAAACTTTTTTAAAAGGTTTGATTTGTCTAATTTTAAAATCCTCACAAAATCCAATTAATTTTTCAACATTTTTTTCCTCCAGAAATCATTGATTCTTTAGCCAAAATGTATGGACATGAGTGAAGAGAAACTGAGTCCAAACAGTACCAATCTTTGATAAATCAATTTACCCAGTGCCACAGACAAAATGAATTTGTACTGCTTAGGATCAGTTCCTGATAATGATACCTGAAAGCCAGTTTTTCACTTTGCTGTCATTATATATTTCCAAGGAAATTGCCATAGTTTAATCACAATGGGATTTTCTTCAAATCTATTTTGTCAGTTCCCAGGTGGTCAAAATTATGCACTGAAAATCATGTTTGCCATAAGAACATGAGTACCATACCTCCTAATAATACTAACATCTAAAGTAAAGTTCATATTGATGCCATGAAGATTTTTGCCTTTTCTTTTATACCCCTGTTATACCTTTTTACAACTTCTGTATTCTTAGTGCTTTTTGCCTACATTCTTGGACTTGTTTGTCAAGCTAAGAGACTAAACATTTTAGAAGCTTCATAGTTAGGGATCAGTATGCCCCAGACCCCAAAGTCCTCTCCAGAACACATTCTGTAAACCAAGATAGAACCATCCAGGGGAAGGTTCCTTGGGGAGGGGGGCTCACTTGAGCCTCTCATTGGGGAATCTTTGATAGATATGCTAATTAGTAAAACCTATAATGTTATACCCACAGAGATAGACTCGGCGGGGTGCATTTCGATGCATTTGACCTGGACATGTACACCTAAGGATCCTTAAAATAAATACCAAGGTAAAATCCCTTTTCCCCTTCTAACCGTGTATGACTCTTGATTTTAAGACCAGGAAAAGGCATCAATATAGTATCTTTGGATCATAGTTAACAAAATAGTTTCTGTGTGGTTTAGTTTAGGGCTTAAGATTTTTACTATCTGTTTTATTTTCATTTGGTTTTAATTCAATTTGCTTTCTGATTTCTTAGTACATGGTGGTATCCATGGAGCTATAAATGTTATATTACTCATCTGAAGTTCATCATGAGAAAGAACCAGTCATCAGAGGCTTCACCACAATTCTTTAGAGGTTTCCTGTAAAGACAGAAGTCCTATCAGAACAAAGTTCAAAGCAGCATGATGCTGGGTGATGCAGATTTCTGGTGAAGGTACAGAAGCACATTTTTCTAAACTGTCCTGAAACTGCTGTTGTAAAGGTCCCTTCCACGTTCTCACCAAAAAAAATTCCTTCCTAAACTAACTCTGAAAACTTAAAGCTCCTGAAATGCTTTCTCAATTTCTACTTTTTTTCCAATACCACAACAGAAAATTTTCTGGTAAATAATGGACCGTTTGCATCCAGACAGGTTAAGATCAAGCCCTCATGACTGGCACTGCAGGGCCAAGTAGCAAAAACAACTGAGCATGGATCAAACTCATCTGATAAGTCTTGGATTTTCTTGCATCCTTTTCAATTCAAACCCAAACTCACTACAAGCCATTTTCACCATGGTTTCAGAATGTTCATACAGTCCATAATAGCTCCAAAAGTGCTTTAGAAACTTCTCTTCCTCCTTTTCTTTCTCCCTTTGCTCTGGGATCTCTTGTGATATGACACTTGATTGTCTCCAAGGTCTGCAAACAGATCTGTGGCCTACTTGTGCATTGGTTCGCTCATGACTGCGTGACTTTATTGCTGGGGTGAAGCACTGGCAGCCTCCACTCACCACACTTCTCTTCCAGCTTTGGGGTTTACTTGGTTTTCTGTTTCCTGTGTGGATGGAAATTAGTAAAGTGATTTCAAGATCATAATGCCCATTTAGGCATGTTCGTTCTTTCTTGGGTATGTGATTGGTGACTGACACACTGTAAGTTGTCATACAGGGTGAATTATAAATGTTAGAAATGTTAGCCTATAACTGAGGGTTTCCTATGCCAACTGTCCACCAGTTCAAAAGCCCTTTGCTGTGAGCTTGATAAATGGTGGGTCTCCATTCAGACAGATTTATTACTCAGGGACAGATTTCCCCAGAAATCCAATAAGCATTTCAATCAGATTGATCTCATTTAGTTCATGGCATTCAAAAAAAGGTGGATCTCTGGTTTATCTATTCCCCTTTATTGATCCTAACTCGCTGTATTATTTTTAAAAACCAAAATAATGACACTCATTACCTTTGAATAGCTTGCAAAATAGATGTTTAGCATTATGTCTTATATTAAGCTTACATTATAGTTTTATTTTGTTACAGTTATTTTGCTTATTTCTCATGCTATTCAGTGATGCTGATCAGCAACGCAGAAAAGAATAAGGAAAAATATACAGCTTTTGCATCAGGGTCTTCACTTTACAATACGTTTGCTTAGCACTTATTGCAATGGAGCTTTGATGTCACTGGCTTCTGGAAACAACTGGGAATATCAGTATTCAATAATTATAATGCACAACTTCTTACTTGCTTCATTTTAATCAGTATAATTCAAATATAAGAGTTCACCATAAAGCAGTATATCTTTGATCTGACTTGCTCTTATTTACAAAGTAAATCAGGAAAAATGCAATACATGATGTCAGAGCACGAAAAAATAGAATGTGCTCTATTTTCCCTTTAAGTCCCTTAGTTCCAATTTTTTAATGACAGCTTTCTTACAATAGGTTTTCAAAAGCTAGTTCAGTTCAGGTTGCCTGAAATTTCCCACAATAAAAGGCTTATTTTTAATTGCATACAACTTTGCCAGGCACCAGGCTACAAGCTGAAATTTTTCATGCCAGATGTCTGACTTAGATTGAATATTGATTTTCTTTTCTTCAGAACTTCAGAAAACAAAACAAAACAAAACATTAGTTGCTTCTGAGATTTGCATAAAGCAGCAACAGACATTGACTGGAACTATATTTTAAATATATAAATCTATACAAAGGTGTCATGTATTCCCTTAGTGTGCTCTGTCGATACAATTATCTGTATAATTATCTGTGAAGCACTAATACTTTGCACCACAGAAACCTGGAGAAAATTGCCAGTTTTATTTTCATTGCAAAGTTTGAATGAAGTGTACTTCATTAACCATGTGTGTAAGGCCACACAGTTAATGAGAAATAGAGATAGTGAAGATTAAGACTTATTGGAAGAGAAAGGCATCTAAGGAAAAACTGGTATGAGATCATCCAGTTAAAGACTCAGAAAGTACATGGACAATGGGACATTAAGATTTCACACACAGTCTTAACTCTGCTTTTCTCATGTTTTTAAGTACTAAACTTTAGCTTCTTATAATTTGTTTTATTTTGCTTGTTTGTTTTATACTAAAAACTGTTTGGAGCTATAGCACAGTATTAAAAAATACATCACATAGCATTTGCCACAGTAGAAAAAAAGTCTGTTTCTTTGACACTTTATCCACTTTACTATCAAAAGAGTCACATCAGTGATCTACACAGTCTGGAATCCTAAAACCTCAGAACTGTAGCTGTCTCTTCCCGGCAAGGTAACTGGGGACTGTAAATAACCATCAAATATATCTTCCAAAAGAGTTCTCATCCAGGTGGGGTTTTTGCGAGCTGTTGAGCAAATGGATGGATGGATAATTTCTTTGGGGACAGATGGATACTATCCCAAAAACCACAAGATGGAGATGACTTTTTTTAGAATAATGATACATAAACCTTTCTGTAAGGATTAGGAAAACTCTTAGTACAGGCCTTCAACTAAGCTGTAGCAAAAGCTTTTTTATTAAGGGAACACACCTCAAAACCCTGGGGTTGGTTATTTGTTGTTGTTGTTTGATTTTTTTCTCAAGAAAGATAGTGTTTTTAAGTAACTCTGTAAGCCAATCTCATAAAATGCATAATTACACCATGAAAATTTTAAACATAGAAATCTATGAGAAATTAGAATTTTGCCTTGGAAGTTTATATAGCCATACAGATATTTATTGTTTAGATGTCCTATATCATGACTTAAACCTGTGACTTCTTTAATATTGTGAATTATAGTCCTTCATATAAATGTTTATTGGCAGTAGACTTCAGTTTCTGTCCCTCGTATTTCCTATTATCCAAACTCCTCTGAGAGACCAAGTAGAAGGAAGCATAAAAAAAACCCACCAAAAACAAAAACCTGGGTGACTGTTTAGCCTAACATTCCCTAAACAAATATTTTTATTTTTATCAGCTCAGTTAGTTACATCCAGAGTGACCTTTTCCCAAGCAAACTCTCAGTGATGGACATAGGTTTAAAAATGCAAAAATCTTTGCTATTACCAAGAGGGAGTCCAAATAACCATATGAGTGCTCAATATATCTTTGTAAATATTGTGACATCTTTACTTAAAAGACAGGTATTGTACATGAAAGTTAACTTCCATTGTTTCCAGAAAACACTCCTTAATAGCTGTATAAAGAAATGTGATTAAAAGCCCATGTCAACTTTCATAGAATTGTAGAATGGTTTGGCTTGGAACAGACCTTAAAGATCATTTAGTTCCAATCCCCCTGCCATGGGCAGGGACAGCTTCCACGAGAAAGTGTGTCCTTTCTTAAATATAAATAAAACTAAGTTTCAGGATTTCTTTTCAAACAGCATATTTTCAAGTTATGCTCTTTAAAAAAAGGAAATTATGTTTAGATGCAGTACAATTGCTTTAGAAGCCACAAACAACCAATGTATTGCCTCTTTTCCCGGAAAAGATGACCTCAGTTCTAAGCATTTCAACAGAACAGAAGTAATTCTCTTTGGAAATTTGGTCAGGTCTCATATGGAATCAGTCTTGGGTTGCATGTAATATCTCTAGCACCAAAGCACATCTTTTCCCAAGGGACATAACATTTTCTGGTACTCATTTGTGCACACCCTCAGATATCCTGAGAACTGAGCTCAGATGTGACTGATGGGTGCTGTTGGGGTGCAGCTGGCAGGATGCACACAGGGATCCAGCATAGCACAGTCCTTTCCCAAAAGAAATCACTAGAAATCTGCTACAGTAGTAGCAGATAAGAAAAGAAGGGATAGTAAATTATCAAATCAACTAATATTCACTAAAATAGTTGTCTCAGTCCTTCTCAGCTACATCCAGGTGAAAGCAGTTTCGAAGCTCAAAGCCATATCAACTAAAGGAAGCAAGAGTTTAAATGGGTATCTCATGAGAGGAGGTGTAATTTAACTTATTTGTAGTCAAGTAACTACTGGAGTAAAGCAGACATGTAAGGTAAAACTTGGGCAGAGTTGATTCATTGGGTGGGCAGTTGCAAATCATTCTAAAGCATCAGAGACAAAATTGGTCAAAAGAGTCTACATAAATTAAAAATAATAGGTGGGAAGGATTTGTTTTAATGAATTTGATTGAAATACAATGAATTTTAAATTAATTATTTCCTAGAAATAATGACAATAAAAAACAGTTTTCCCACTTCATTTCCATAAAAAGTGTCAATATAACCCACCAAGGACAAAAGAAATTTTTTATAGTCTTCATTGAAGATCAGAGTTGGGATTTAATCTAAGAAGGAATTTTTTTCCATTGGTTAATATTTTTTAATTTGCCTAAGACAGGCTTGAGCCATGCTTTGCGTTGTCATGACTTTTTTTTTTTATTAAACTGAACAAAACCAGACTAAAATGTAATTAAAACTTTGTGTGAATTTAGTTTAACATCCATTTTAGCATCCAAGCATTTTCTATCATATTTGAATTGCTAGAACATTTTTTCTTCCTAACTGAGACACCCTCGTTGTTTCCAAGGTGTGTGATTCCTACCTACTATTTATATATTAATTACATCTCTATATATATTGTATACCTTTAAATACCTATTTGTGTTTGCTCTATGACAGTATTTCTGTTTAGGTGATGCCTTGATGCTCACCTGTGTCTAAAATATATCTCAACTGCCTACTACTGGGAGGAGGTTTTTACTGTTCTCTCCCAAAGCAAGCATGGCACCAGTAGCATCCCTGAACAACCCGTGAGTCTGGCTGACAAAAATAGTAACATTTCTAACCTTTAATTCTTTGGCCACCTTTATTTGGGTTTCTCAACTGAGGCCAGACCTGAAAGCAGTCTTATGCACACAATCAATTTATGAGTATGCAACCATAATGTACTGCCTGTGAGGCACATAATAAATGGCTGGGGCTAATGTGGTGTGATGTGCTCAGCAGTTCGTGAGCAGGCAGACAAAGCTGCTCTGCCAGCCAAACTGGCCAGGCAGTTGGCAAATATGCAGGGAAGTGCCAGCCCCTTGGGTCGTTCCTTGCAGTGGACTGAGCTTTTATGAATTGCCACTTTCCTCCTCTCTGATTTTACATCTGCCCACATTGAAGTTTTCTTCTTGAGTCTAGGATGATTTTAGATTTTCTGCTTCAAGTTAGTTCTTTTGCCAATAGCAGTTCTGTACTCCTGTGGGTTTTTTATTTCTACTTTTCAACTTGCATGAGCCAATGGCCCATGTTAACTGCCTCTCAAGAGCTGACAGAGACTGCCACAGCTCAGCATGATCTTCCCGTTGTCAAAACTGGGGCAAGGGCATGTGTGGGTCCTCTTTGCACGTGTATCCTTATTCTCAGCACTTAGAAGTACGCTGTCCAGCATCATTTGGAGACAGAGAGCAAAAGTGCGAGCACAGGAAAGCTAGTATTACTGTAGCTCTGCAGGTGAGGTTTATAAGAGGCACAGCAAAAAAAGGAGACTCCCCAAGAACTAGCTGTCCCAGATCTGGGAAAGGCCAATGCATGTTCAACCAGGTCTGGAAGGGAGGTGTGGGGAAAGATGGTTCTGACCAGCCTCTCATGGACATGCCTTGGCTTGGTGATTGCCCAGTGCTAGGCCCAGGGGTGGCAAAGAAAGGCTGCCAGGCAGGGTAAGGAGAGCACAGAGCTCACCTTCCCTCTCCCTGCCTCTGCTCTCTTCCCTTCCTCCATCTCTCTTTTCAGTATGTCTTTTTAGATCCGCCCTTTCTTTCCTTCCTCTTTCCCGTTGGTTTAATATGATCCTGTTCCTTCCTGTCTCCCCTCACTCCCTTTTGTCTTCTCACCTCACTTCCTAACCCTGCTTCCCTGCCATGACACGACAATCAGTCTCCCTTGAGTCATCCTTACTTCCCCCCAACGTCCCCTATCACTCTGACGTCTTTCCCCCTTCCTCCCCCCAGCTCTGACGGACGCGATCCTCTCACCCCACTGAACCCTCCTCCTTTATAAAGGGATTTTCCTCTTTTTAATCCTGGAGACCCCCGTCGCAGCCTCAGCACTCGGCGCACCGTCGGCACCGGGGGCAAGAGACGATCCAGCCTTTGCTCCTTCCCTCCCCCCGCCACCCGGAAAGCCCCGCG
>NW_008238464.1:5212041-5233197 GCF_000691975.1 Corvus brachyrhynchos
CTGGGTACGGGGCAGCCGCTGCCTGCGTCGCTCGGGAGTTTTCCGCCGCTGTGCTTCGTATACTTCAACATTTCTGTCTTCCGACAGCTTTTAAGCTTTCCGTTTGCTTTTCAAAATGTGTGAGAGAGAATAGATTGATGCTTTTCATGCTGGACAATTAAATGTTGCAACAAAGAAAGCGCAGATTTTAAAATACGGGAGATGTTACAAGGGGGAAAAGACTCAGCATTCCAATACAAACACTTAAAAGATGTGTTTTGCTGTTGTAGCTACTACTTATCCATGTTTCTGTTATAACTTAAAGCAGTTTTGTCTTCAGACTAAATAGAGACTTTTTTAATAGTCTACATGGCCAAGATCGTCTATCCCTTGTACCAAACTAGTCCGTGACTGAAAAGTTCCCGCACACTGAGGACTTGGTGACACCAGAGTAATTCAGTGCTCAGTAACTGACCTCTAAGAGTAATGTAGCTTGCAGCCATGTCATTCATTCCCCTTCACATTCAGAGGCTATAACCATTGGTTGTTGCTCCACAGGTGTTTTAATTGGCATGTAACATTAATCTCAATTATATCTGAAATTCTCGTTTCATAAATTCACCAGATTAGTCTCTCCAAAAACCATCTGAGGGTTTTTGTACACTGGTGCTAAAAAGCAGGTTTGTTAAAAGCAGACGTATTATTGCATTCTCTCCAGAGGTCTTAATGAAATAGCGATAAAAGAAGCAGTTGGGACTTCAACATGGCTTTCCATGTGGAGGGACTGGTGGCCATAGTTGTCTTCTACCTGGCAATCCTGGCAGTAGGGATATGGGCTGCTTGGAAAACCAAGAACACCGGCAGTGAAGGAGATCGCAGTGAAGCTATTATAGTCGGTGGAAGAGACATTGGTTTGCTAGTTGGTGGATTTACAATGACAGGTATGTAAAAAACCACCTTTTTGTTTCCTAGCCAGCGTATGACTTGTCAGTTTTCCATCTGAATGAATTGCAATCTGTGCGTTGAATAATGCGAAATGGGGAAAATACATATACTTTTTATCCAATTGTTTAGTGAACAGCCAGAGGTAGCATCTGTATAAAAACAACAAATATTTGTAAATCTTACAGGAAGAATATATTTTCATTAGTGTTCATTGCTTCCCTATTCATCTGTAGATCAGATATGTTTGGAACAAAAGTATGGAATTAATGTAGATGAATAAGAAAGTTTTAAAATAACTTACTGTTTTTAAAACCATCCAAATTTGTGCATTAGTTTTGGGTTTGTTTAATCTGAGTAAAACAAAGTTTATAGAGAAAGAGATTGGTGGGGAGGGGAGGGGAGGGGAGGGTGTGCAGCATAAATTAACTTTCGAAAAGAAAACTGGCATAACTCCAAACTTGTAATTGTACAGATTTCAGCAAACTTATTCTGTGGATTCTTTTAGCTTCTTTTTCAGCAGTTTGACAAAATAGTGCATTACTCTCAATAGTAGTATCAGTAAGAAAACCCTGGGTGAAGGAAGAGTTCTTCACTGATTTTGTAAACATTGACTCCCAGAGTCAGTCAAACCATCTGTCTTACCTGGGTAAATAAAATATTCACAATACATTCCAAAATCTCAAAGCTTGTATTATGGTATTGGAACAAAAATGCATTATAGGAAGAGTGAATCCATTATTATTAAGGCAATTTAATTTTTAGGCATGCTTTTTTTTTTCTTTATTTAATCTAAATCCTATTCGGGCAAACCCCTTTCAATTGTCAGGTTGAATTTATCTGACTATATTTATGTTTTGCTGTTTTGTCCTGTTCTGCTTTCAGAATTATCTAATAAGGAAGAGCCAGGTAAAACTTGGGCCAAAATTCTGCATTCTTTATTTGAGATAAATTCACATTCTTTTGCAGGGGCATTTTGCTCATTCAAAGACTGAATATTTAGATATTGAGTAAAGAATGTAAAAGACAATAAAGTTTGAATACAGTTTGATGTTCTACTTTTTGCACTATGCTGTAATTTACTGTATCACGCATCTATCAGCTACTGATGCATAAGATATGATGAGATTCTGCTCACAGCAAGAGCTGGTTAGACTGCTTTCTGCTGAATGAAATGTTTTCAAGAGCACTGAAACCAGAATATTTTGCAGAAATGTTTTCAAGAGCACTGAAACCAGAATAGTGTTTGGTTGCCACAAAACACTAAAAATTAAATTGGGGGAGTTGAGATAAAAAAGGCTTTTCCCACAGAAGTGGCTACGACTTACAGCTTTGCATATAGAAGACACAAATTCTGGTTTCCTTAATCCTATTTTGCAGGAATATTTTGTGTAACAGCTGAAGCACAGATGAGACCTGAACTGGGATTTCCTATATCTCAGGCAATTTCTATAGCCACCACAATTCAGACCCACACATGTTCATCCTGTATTGTGCAAGCTCTAGAGATGGTGCAGTATCTCATCCTTGCAGTAGAATATCAGACTGATCCCAAAGCCTTTGAGTAGCTAAAACTATCATGGATTTTATACTGTCAGTCCTGACACTCTTTTCCCCTATGCCTTCTTTAAATAGGGCAATTAAAGCTTGATATGGCAACTAACCTACACTTTGAGCCACAGCAAACCACGCCTGTCACATAAAGCCAGATGTGGGCACAAATCTGCTCAACCAGGGGTTAGTCTGAGTTTTGTCTCCGTGAGGGTGTTTGGGACACTCGATTTCAAAAGTCGTAATAAAACAATTATGAAAGTAAGCTGATGAAAATCTGCAATAATTTTTACAGGTTTGTAATTTTTACAAAATGGACACATTATTCAAGGGCATACTTGCTTTTTAAAAAATGATTGATGCTGATTTTGCACCTCACAACCATGACTATGCACAATACATGATTATTCCAACACTGTCTTTATATTTTTCAGGTTTAATTGTCTAAGTGTAAATTATAAGCAAAGCATACCCAGCAAAAGGAAAGCAAGAATTTTTTTAAAGTTATCCAGTTATCCAGTTAAAAGGAAATTGTTTGTATGTACATGAAGCACTTTGGGTTATGAGATAAGGCCTTATTCTATCTTTTTTGCCTGAGACAAGCACTACAATGTTCCACAGGTATTGGCTATGAAAGTCATAGAAGTTTCTAGGGCTACTTAGTAGAGAGGATGACAGCACTTAGCCTATAAACTTAAAATAAAATTCAGAACATAAGCATCAAAGTCAAGATTCCTGAGTAATGATAGTTGATTTTCTAAACAAGATTGAATAATCTTAAAGTACTACCTACAAATAACAGCTGTGGATATTTTTGGATATATGCTATGGTCCTGAAGAAGAAAAAGCTGTATCAACCAGCTACTGAAATGCTGAACACAAAGCCTGTTGAAGGTTGAGTGTGTCTGCAAGTACAAAAAATAGAAAGAGTGAAAAGGTTGAATTGTGGAGCATGTCATATTAAAATGAACTAATATTGTACCACAGTAGACACATATTTAATCTGTGTATCATTTTTACATAATTATAGATAAAATGTTGCATTAAATACTAGGCTTCCTTATTTTGGTGAATGAATTTTTTAAGAAGTGGTATCTGCAACAAACTTGAATCTAATTGGATTTTGGTGATTGAGTTTAAACCTCAAAGGAAATAGTTGCGATTACATAACTAAATGCTCACAAGCATGACCCGAAAGGTAATAATCTATTGATGTAATTTTTGCATTTTAGTTGGATAGAGCTATGTATCCTTCCACATGAAAAAGAAACATTACACTATTCTATTTTATTCTAATCCTTGGATCAGAATTTTCATTTTACAGAACTTGATAAGTTTATTAAATAATTTGAGTGGTCAGACAAGGAATTGTTCCAAAGAAGTGCCAAAAAATTTGCTTTTCTAATATATATCAATATATATCAAGAACTCAGAGATCAACTTCTGTGTGTCTCACGGGAACTAGAAGAAAAATTGCACTCCTTACCCTCAGTATTTGTCTGATCATTTTTTAGGGTGCATGTTTTAAATGGATTTTGGTATTTGCTGCATTTTTGTTGTTCTTCAGACAGCAGGCAAAGGGAAGATTAAAACAGATTACCACATGAATGCTTCCATAGATTATTAAATATTGTATTCCTTTTGGCTGATTTAGGTAAAAAAAAAAAAGAATAATTTCACCAAAAATAAAGGTATTAAACTAACTTTAAATTGTGGCTTAGCAAATGAGGATCAGAAAATTAATATCTAAGGTTGAAATCTCATTCTATCTTATCCCTTTATTTCATTTCTACTGTATTTACCTATGTCAGTGTACGTGCTGACTAGCCATTCACCCCCTCAGAAGAAGACATATAGCACCTTCCTAGAGCTCTGTGGTCCTTGACAGATGTTCCAGAACAGTCATGTGCACAGAAAAATTGATCAGCAGCAATTTTTCAAACCCCAATCCAGAAATCAAGAAATAAAATTAAAAATAAGGGCTAAATCCTTCATGCCACCTTACACAGCAATATCTGTCTGCCCTGCAGACAGAGGAGAGTAATGACCCCTACAACATCGCACAGAAGGGAACTGACTTGATCTCCTCCAGAAGAAAACAAGGGAGCTAGTCATGGCATCCAAGTGCTCCTTGGAGAACACCTGACACCTCTGTAGCAACCCTTGGCAAATCAATGCTGGAACTGGAAGCCCCCTTCACTACAGCTGCAGCAATGTTGGATATCTGTCCTTGACAATGGGATATTATTCCCACCTGTAACCAAGTATCATTCATGTAGAATTCATGCTTATGAATTTTCTGGGGAAAGAGACAAATATACTTCCTTTTCTAAATATTTAGTTTTGATATTGTATACAAGTGCTTATTCCATAAGACTGTGCTGCTTGACACACAACAGGCAACACACATCCCAGGTAGCCATGGACTTAAGGTTCAGTAGTGGTCTGTTGAAGGCTGAGTGGTGTTGCTCAGGGGTCCGTGCTGGGACCAATATTATTCAACGGCTTTGTCAGGACAGTAGGATTGAGGGCACTCTCAGCAAGGTTGCAGATGACACCAAGATGAGTGCTGTGGTTGATAATCGAGAGGGAAGGGATCCCATACAGAGGTACCTGGCCAAGTGTAAGAGGCCAAGTGTTAAGATACTCCACCTGCATCAGGGCAAACCCAAAGATGGATACAGGGTGGGTGAGGAGCAGATTAAGAGCAGCCCTGTTGAGAAAAACTTCGAATCACAGAATTATAGAATCATCAGGATTGGAAGAGACCTTTAAAATCATCGAGTCCGACTGTCAACCCAGCACTACCACTGTAACCCCTAAACCACATCATTCAGTGCCAGATCCAGATGCCTCTGGAACATCTCCAGGGATGGTGACTCCACCACCTCCCTGGGCAACCTACTCCAAGGCCTGACCAACCTAACAGTCAAAAATTCCTTTCTAACATCTAACCTGAATCTCACCTGTCTCAGCTTAAGGCCATTTCCTCTTGTCCTTTCACTGCAGGCATGGTAGAAGAGACTGGCCCCACATCACTACATCCTCCTATAAGGTAGTTGTAGAGAGCAATGAGGTCCTACTCTTCTCCAGACTAAGCAAACCCAGCTGCCTCAGTTGTTCCTAATAAGATATGTTTTCTAGACCTTTCACAAGCCTTGTTGCCCTTTGCTGGACACACTTGTGCACCTTGATGTCCTTTTTAAAGTGAGGGGCCCAGAACTGGACACAGTACTAGAGATGCCAAGTACTGCAGCATGATGTCTTTCCTGGTCTGCTGGCTGCACTATTCTTGATACAGGCCAGGTTGCCATTGGCCTTCTTGGCCTCCTGAGCACTGCTGGCTCGTGTTCAGCTGCTGTTGACCAGCACCCCCAGGTCCTTTTGTGCTGGACTCCCTTCCAGCTACTCTGTCCCCAGCCTGTAGCACTGCCTGGGGTTGTTGTGACCAAAGTCTAAGACTTGGCACTTGGTCTTCTTGAACCTCATACAACTGGCCTCAGCCCATCTCTCCAGCCTGTCCATATCTTACATTCCTGCAGATCAACACTCTGACCCAACTTTGTGGTATCTGCAAATTTGCTAATGGTAGACTAACTCTCCTCATCCAGATCATCTGTAAAGATACTAAACAGGACTTGGCCCAACATTGATCCCTGGGACAGGCTGAGAGAGTTGGGGTTGTTTAGCCTGGAGAGGAGAAAGATCTGTGCAGACCTGATAGCAGCCTTACAGTACCTAAAGGGGGCTTATAGAAAAGATGGGGATCAGGGCATGTAGTGATAGGATGAGATGTAGAGGTAGGGAACTGAAGAAGGGTAGATTTAGATTATATATTGGGAAGAAATTCTTTACCGTGAGGGTGGTGACACACTGGAACAGGTTGCCCAGAGAAGGTGTGGATGGCCCATCCCTGGAAGTGTTTAAGGACAGGTTTGACAGGGCTTTGAGCAACCTTGTCTAGTGAGTAGCATCCCTGCCCATCACAGAGGGGTTAGAAATAGAAGAATTTTAAGGTCCCTTTCAACCCAAACAATTCTACAATTCTAGAACTCTGGCAAACAAAGTATCATACTCCCCTCTATCTTAATTCGCACTGTCAGGAATCACAAAATCCCAAATGTTTGACAATTTTTTATGTAGATGATGTATTCGTGTTCTTCTCGTTAAGAATCAGCCTTAACCCATCTTCCCCATGTGGTCCCTATGGGCATCACTCACCTCTAATCTCTATAGTACACAACAGGTCTTGATAACCAAAAGTCTACTCGTAACAGGTCTCCTTGGGTCACTTCTTTTTTTGCAGTCTTTCTCTGCATGCACATCCCTCATAAAAGTCCATTATACCATTTCCAACAACAGAATGGTCCATTTCTGTGCTTCAAATTACTGAAAGGGGGACAATTGTAATTTTTTGGTTGCTGGAGATCTTTGATTCTAAAGCCATGGTGAAATTCAGCAAAATACCCTCTAGTAGTACTTGAGAGATATCACAGTCAAGCAGACAAGAGTGGTTATTTAGCTCTTAATGAAATTTCTTAAGGAATTTTATCAAATTTTCTTAATTTGTTTTTCTCTCAATTGTTTGTCTTAAACACAAAATCAAGTTTGCTTGTACCATGGTGGATGATGGGAAAATTCTGAAGAATGTTTAAGGAAAATACATTTTGAAGTATTGAGACTTTCTACACAGAAACCCTAACTACTCTTATATGAGAAAATAATGCTTCTGACACAAACCAAAACATGATTACAAAAATCTAGGACTTGTAATGGTCTTTCTGCCCTTGCTCAAAATGCAAACCTAGATTTATAAAACTTGCTCATTATACATTAGAGATAATCAAAAACGTTTTTGCACAGGATCTGCAAACAGGAAGAGATAAATTTTATTACTTGATTTGTTATGAAGTATTTTTGCAGATCTAATCGCCATACATTTCTGTGTTAGAGTTTTTCTCTCATATGTACAGTTGATCCCAAATTCTCAAATGTAGAAACTTCCCTTAAAGGCAGAGAATCAACTCATTAAGTGTCAGAGGTTGGTATATTAAAAATACTGCTTTTTAGAGAGAGAAAATCAGAAATATTGGAGATAGCACATATCCCTTATGGAATACGGCTCAAGGAAGCATAAAATAAATGAATCAAAGTTTAGAACTTTTATAGCAACAAAAAAAGCACCACAACCCTACATAGAAGTATTCTGAGAACTCAGAGTTTATTAATATGCCTTATATAGCAACAATTTAAAATGGAACAAGGTTTATAGGCTTTTTTTTCATGAAGGCTCTAGTAAATGAAGTGTTCATTAAACTTCTGCCTAATTTAAGTGTTCTTCAGATCCCCCCTTATACTCCTTATTCTCCTTCATTTGTACTAACACAAACAAAATAATGGTAAATAAGTAGTGGGGGACTCAGCCCTCACATCTTCACTGGCTTACAGAGACTTAGACACTTTGATGATGGCCTCCATCCATTTGACTTCTTTTTTCATATGCTTAGGCTGTAAATTCAAATTAGGACTGCCTTTAATAGAAGGATGCCATGCCTGGCACTTGAATTGTTCATATAATAAAAAATAACGGTATCATACATAATGACAATTTTATTATACAGTGTATGAGCTTTTCTTTCTTTGTGGACATTAAAGACTTTTCCATCTCTTCCTTTTCAGCCACGTGGGTTGGAGGAGGCTACATCAATGGGACAGCAGAAGCTGTGTATGTCCCAGGCTATGGTCTAGCTTGGGCTCAGGCACCTATTGGATATTCCCTTAGCCTGATTTTAGGTAAGCAAAGATTAAAACTAGTAGTCCCTCATTTTAAAGGGTTCTGAAGTCAGGTCCATTACTTGAAATGAAACAACTAGAGTCTGATAAAAGGATGCTGATATGAACTGGATCCCTTCTGCTGGTAGGTTTGGCTATTGAAAAAAACCACCAGAAAATCTCTATAAATAGTTTGATATCTCAAGTCTGCTAAACTCCTTGTCAAGACCTATTTGATTATTACAACCATATTGTTCGGGGCAGGGGGGGTGGGGGCAGGGGGGCCACTGCAGAGAAAGGAAGTCCATATATGTGACCATGTATCTAGCTGCAGAGCACAGACAGGAAAGTATTTCTGTAGGTATGATCCATACATGAAGGTTTGAGGGGAGGAATTTTTTATCCTTCTTTAAAAAAACAAATAACCAAAATTACAAATACAAGGTTGGGAGAAATATTGTTGCTTCAGACTGGAAGTATTTAAGATTGATGTAATCCCCCTGTTTGTTCTCTATACGACTTTTTTTCCTAATTTTTCAAGCAATTTAGTTTTAGAGGTTAGAATACCTCCTATTTCCTTTGACAGGTGTTTGAACATCCTAATAGATTATGGTTTTTTGTTCTTCTTTAATTGTCTTTTGCAATGATGGCATGACAAGTAGAATAAGAAAAGGATCCATTACCAAATCAAAAATAGCAAAAAGAAAAAAATGCTGGAGAATTTCTGCATCTACCTGCCTAAATACAACATTCCCATAAACACTATAAACTGTGATGACAGTGTGTAAGCCAGTACCTGCTGTTCAGGGAACTTGATGAAATGAAGAAATATGAGTTATAAAAGGCAATACATAGAAATTCAGAAAATCTTCTGCGCAATACAGTGAATAAATGACATATCTTGTCATGAAGAACCTAGTTAAGGGTTGCCAAATACCATACAGTATATCTTATTGGGAACTGACAGGGTTTCCAGTTCATTATTATACCTTATACAGCAGTTTTACTGTGATAGAGGTCTACTTGCTTATAGTCACCTGCAGATCTCAACTACACAGGTTTCCATACAAGGGCTCTTTCAGCTTTCCTGAGATAGGTCCTTTTTTCCAGAGACAGAAAGAATTAGAGGAGGAGAGGTCTTTGCACATTTGGGTGCATATCCAGCCCATATACCAGCCAGGCAGAGCAGAATTGTGATATACCAAAATTCCTGAACATCCATAAGTGAAGTAATGTATGACAAATTTCATGGAATCTGACACCTGCAGAGCTCAGAAGACCTCTGACCTACCCTGCAGGTGTAGTAAAGTTGTTTGAAACATACATAATAAATCTGAATTGTCCTGAAAGAATCAGATTTGCTGTGTGTGCACTAAACCACAGGTGAAATTCTATTTCTGATTCAGGAATCTCAGACAGTTTTATTTTTAGAGAAGGACTATGTGAAAATTCATGCTGGATTCTGGTCTAAGAATCAACAGGATTAGGTAGAAAAGCTATTCCCTTAGGCTAATCCAAAATTAGACAAAACTCTGACAGAATCCATAATGGAAGATTACATAAACTGAGCCAGAAAAAAGAAAAAAGCCTTTTATTTTATTATCAGACCAGAGATACTAATGGAGTGTGTGTTTAAGTAATTCTGTAGACAGAGATAAGAGATTCCAGAGAATATTTTAACTGTGCTTTTTAACAAACAAACAGTATTGGTGACTTTTTTGTACCCTTAAGTGACAATGAATGTTTTATCCCTTAATGGCAATGCATTTCTAAGCTGCAGCTGGTGTCTTACGCTGCTTTTTCTTTGTAGGTGGCCTTTTTTTTGCAAAACCCATGCGATCCAAAGGCTATGTGACAATGCTGGACCCTTTTCAGCAGCTTTATGGAAAAAGGATGGGAGGACTACTGTTTATTCCAGCTTTAATGGGAGAAATGTTTTGGGCTGCTGCCATCTTCTCTGCCTTAGGTAAGGAATAAGCAGTATAAATATTCATTCATTACAGGTAGAAATTATTCAGAATATTGGGAATGCATTAAAATTCTGGCTCAAAATGGTAACTATTTAAGCCAAATTATTCAGATGGTGACATTTCTAAGACCCATGTCAACTAGCAATTCAATCTCGTAATGGTACCCCTTTATTATTTTGGTAAGGGAAAGACATGCAAAGTATCTATTCACTTTCATGTACCTTTAAGTTGTCCCTCTTCAAAGAGCATGAAAGGATTTAGGAACAAAATTCTGTTAATAGTGAGGGTGACATGAGTGATTGCAAGTACCCCTTTTTTGTCAGATCTGACCCAGCTTTTCTTTTACATCTCTGGGATGAGAGAAGCCAGTCAAATTTTCCCTTAATGATATGCAACAGCATTGTCAAGGCATCTAAACAAAATAATCCTTTGCATAGAGGAGATCTTCATATACAGAACATTCCATAACACAAATAATAGGAGTAAACCAGATGCTGATCAATAAATTGAAGAATTCTTCAATTCTAAATGGCTTTCTTCTTGACAAAATGAAGAAAATACTCACTACATCCTCCTATAAGGTAGTTGTAGAGAGCAATGAGGTCCTACTCTTCTCCAGACTAAGCAAACCCAGCTGCCTCAGTTGTTCCTAATAAGATATGTTTTCTAGACCTTTCACAAGCCTTGTTGCCCTTTGCTGGACACACTTGTGCACCTTGATGTCCTTTTTAAAGTGAGGGGCCCAGAACTGGACACAGTACTAGAGATGCCAAGTACTGCAGCATGATGTCTTTCCTGGTCTGCTGGCTGCACTATTCTTGATACAGGCCAGGTTGCCATTGGCCTTCTTGGCCTCCTGAGCACTGCTGGCTCGTGTTCAGCTGCTGTTGACCAGCACCCCCAGGTCCTTTTGTGCTGGACTCCCTTCCAGCTACTCTGTCCCCAGCCTGTAGCACTGCCTGGGGTTGTTGTGACCAAAGTCTAAGACTTGGCACTTGGTCTTCTTGAACCTCATACAACTGGCCTCAGCCCATCTCTCCAGCCTGTCCATATCTTACATTCCTGCAGATCAACACTCTGACCCAACTTTGTGGTATCTGCAAATTTGCTAATGGTAGACTAACTCTCCTCATCCAGATCATCTGTAAAGATACTAAACAGGACTTGGCCCAACATTGATCCCTGGGACAGGCTGAGAGAGTTGGGGTTGTTTAGCCTGGAGAGGAGAAAGATCTGTGCAGACCTGATAGCAGCCTTACAGTACCTAAAGGGGGCTTATAGAAAAGATGGGGATCAGGGCATGTAGTGATAGGATGAGATGTAGAGGTAGGGAACTGAAGAAGGGTAGATTTAGATTATATATTGGGAAGAAATTCTTTACCGTGAGGGTGGTGACACACTGGAACAGGTTGCCCAGAGAAGGTGTGGATGGCCCATCCCTGGAAGTGTTTAAGGACAGGTTTGACAGGGCTTTGAGCAACCTTGTCTAGTGAGTAGCATCCCTGCCCATCACAGAGGGGTTAGAAATAGAAGAATTTTAAGGTCCCTTTCAACCCAAACAATTCTACAATTCTAGAACTCTGGCAAACAAAGTATCATACTCCCCTCTATCTTAATTCGCACTGTCAGGAATCACAAAATCCCAAATGTTTGACAATTTTTTATGTAGATGATGTATTCGTGTTCTTCTCGTTAAGAATCAGCCTTAACCCATCTTCCCCATGTGGTCCCTATGGGCATCACTCACCTCTAATCTCTATAGTACACAACAGGTCTTGATAACCAAAAGTCTACTCGTAACAGGTCTCCTTGGGTCACTTCTTTTTTTGCAGTCTTTCTCTGCATGCACATCCCTCATAAAAGTCCATTATACCATTTCCAACAACAGAATGGTCCATTTCTGTGCTTCAAATTACTGAAAGGGGGACAATTGTAATTTTTTGGTTGCTGGAGATCTTTGATTCTAAAGCCATGGTGAAATTCAGCAAAATACCCTCTAGTAGTACTTGAGAGATATCACAGTCAAGCAGACAAGAGTGGTTATTTAGCTCTTAATGAAATTTCTTAAGGAATTTTATCAAATTTTCTTAATTTGTTTTTCTCTCAATTGTTTGTCTTAAACACAAAATCAAGTTTGCTTGTACCATGGTGGATGATGGGAAAATTCTGAAGAATGTTTAAGGAAAATACATTTTGAAGTATTGAGACTTTCTACACAGAAACCCTAACTACTCTTATATGAGAAAATAATGCTTCTGACACAAACCAAAACATGATTACAAAAATCTAGGACTTGTAATGGTCTTTCTGCCCTTGCTCAAAATGCAAACCTAGATTTATAAAACTTGCTCATTATACATTAGAGATAATCAAAAACGTTTTTGCACAGGATCTGCAAACAGGAAGAGATAAATTTTATTACTTGATTTGTTATGAAGTATTTTTGCAGATCTAATCGCCATACATTTCTGTGTTAGAGTTTTTCTCTCATATGTACAGTTGATCCCAAATTCTCAAATGTAGAAACTTCCCTTAAAGGCAGAGAATCAACTCATTAAGTGTCAGAGGTTGGTATATTAAAAATACTGCTTTTTAGAGAGAGAAAATCAGAAATATTGGAGATAGCACATATCCCTTATGGAATACGGCTCAAGGAAGCATAAAATAAATGAATCAAAGTTTAGAACTTTTATAGCAACAAAAAAAGCACCACAACCCTACATAGAAGTATTCTGAGAACTCAGAGTTTATTAATATGCCTTATATAGCAACAATTTAAAATGGAACAAGGTTTATAGGCTTTTTTTTCATGAAGGCTCTAGTAAATGAAGTGTTCATTAAACTTCTGCCTAATTTAAGTGTTCTTCAGATCCCCCCTTATACTCCTTATTCTCCTTCATTTGTACTAACACAAACAAAATAATGGTAAATAAGTAGTGGGGGACTCAGCCCTCACATCTTCACTGGCTTACAGAGACTTAGACACTTTGATGATGGCCTCCATCCATTTGACTTCTTTTTTCATATGCTTAGGCTGTAAATTCAAATTAGGACTGCCTTTAATAGAAGGATGCCATGCCTGGCACTTGAATTGTTCATATAATAAAAAATAACGGTATCATACATAATGACAATTTTATTATACAGTGTATGAGCTTTTCTTTCTTTGTGGACATTAAAGACTTTTCCATCTCTTCCTTTTCAGCCACGTGGGTTGGAGGAGGCTACATCAATGGGACAGCAGAAGCTGTGTATGTCCCAGGCTATGGTCTAGCTTGGGCTCAGGCACCTATTGGATATTCCCTTAGCCTGATTTTAGGTAAGCAAAGATTAAAACTAGTAGTCCCTCATTTTAAAGGGTTCTGAAGTCAGGTCCATTACTTGCAATGAAACAACTAGAGTCTGATAAAAGGATGCTGATATGAACTGGATCCCTTCTGCTGGTAGGTTTGGCTATTGAAAAAAACCACCAGAAAATCTCTATAAATAGTTTGATATCTCAAGTCTGCTAAACTCCTTGTCAAGACCTATTTGATTATTACAACCATATTGTTCGGGGCAGGGGGGGTGGGGGCAGGGGGGCCACTGCAGAGAAAGGAAGTCCATATATGTGACCATGTATCTAGCTGCAGAGCACAGACAGGAAAGTATTTCTGTAGGTATGATCCATACATGAAGGTTTGAGGGGAGGAATTTTTTATCCTTCTTTAAAAAAACAAATAACCAAAATTACAAATACAAGGTTGGGAGAAATATTGTTGCTTCAGACTGGAAGTATTTAAGATTGATGTAATCCCCCTGTTTGTTCTCTATACGACTTTTTTTCCTAATTTTTCAAGCAATTTAGTTTTAGAGGTTAGAATACCTCCTATTTCCTTTGACAGGTGTTTGAACATCCTAATAGATTATGGTTTTTTGTTCTTCTTTAATTGTCTTTTGCAATGATGGCATGACAAGTAGAATAAGAAAAGGATCCATTACCAAATCAAAAATAGCAAAAAGAAAAAAATGCTGGAGAATTTCTGCATCTACCTGCCTAAATACAACATTCCCATAAACACTATAAACTGTGATGACAGTGTGTAAGCCAGTACCTGCTGTTCAGGGAACTTGATGAAATGAAGAAATATGAGTTATAAAAGGCAATACATAGAAATTCAGAAAATCTTCTGCGCAATACAGTGAATAAATGACATATCTTGTCATGAAGAACCTAGTTAAGGGTTGCCAAATACCATACAGTATATCTTATTGGGAACTGACAGGGTTTCCAGTTCATTATTATACCTTATACAGCAGTTTTACTGTGATAGAGGTCTACTTGCTTATAGTCACCTGCAGATCTCAACTACACAGGTTTCCATACAAGGGCTCTTTCAGCTTTCCTGAGATAGGTCCTTTTTTCCAGAGACAGAAAGAATTAGAGGAGGAGAGGTCTTTGCACATTTGGGTGCATATCCAGCCCATATACCAGCCAGGCAGAGCAGAATTGTGATATACCAAAATTCCTGAACATCCATAAGTGAAGTAATGTATGACAAATTTCATGGAATCTGACACCTGCAGAGCTCAGAAGACCTCTGACCTACCCTGCAGGTGTAGTAAAGTTGTTTGAAACATACATAATAAATCTGAATTGTCCTGAAAGAATCAGATTTGCTGTGTGTGCACTAAACCACAGGTGAAATTCTATTTCTGATTCAGGAATCTCAGACAGTTTTATTTTTAGAGAAGGACTATGTGAAAATTCATGCTGGATTCTGGTCTAAGAATCAACAGGATTAGGTAGAAAAGCTATTCCCTTAGGCTAATCCAAAATTAGACAAAACTCTGACAGAATCCATAATGGAAGATTACATAAACTGAGCCAGAAAAAAGAAAAAAGCCTTTTATTTTATTATCAGACCAGAGATACTAATGGAGTGTGTGTTTAAGTAATTCTGTAGACAGAGATAAGAGATTCCAGAGAATATTTTAACTGTGCTTTTTAACAAACAAACAGTATTGGTGACTTTTTTGTACCCTTAAGTGACAATGAATGTTTTATCCCTTAATGGCAATGCATTTCTAAGCTGCAGCTGGTGTCTTACGCTGCTTTTTCTTTGTAGGTGGCCTTTTTTTTGCAAAACCCATGCGATCCAAAGGCTATGTGACAATGCTGGACCCTTTTCAGCAGCTTTATGGAAAAAGGATGGGAGGACTACTGTTTATTCCAGCTTTAATGGGAGAAATGTTTTGGGCTGCTGCCATCTTCTCTGCCTTAGGTAAGGAATAAGCAGTATAAATATTCATTCATTACAGGTAGAAATTATTCAGAATATTGGGAATGCATTAAAATTCTGGCTCAAAATGGTAACTATTTAAGCCAAATTATTCAGATGGTGACATTTCTAAGACCCATGTCAACTAGCAATTCAATCTCGTAATGGTACCCCTTTATTATTTTGGTAAGGGAAAGACATGCAAAGTATCTATTCACTTTCATGTACCTTTAAGTTGTCCCTCTTCAAAGAGCATGAAAGGATTTAGGAACAAAATTCTGTTAATAGTGAGGGTGACATGAGTGATTGCAAGTATCCCTTTTTTGTCAGATCTGACCCAGCTTTTCTTTTACATCTCTGGGATGAGAGAAGCCAGTCAAATTTTCCCTTAATGATATGCAACAGCATTGTCAAGGCATCTAAACAAAATAATCCTTTGCATAGAGGAGATCTTCATATACAGAACATTCCATAACACAAATAATAGGAGTAAACCAGATGCTGATCAATAAATTGAAGAATTCTTCAATTCTAAATGGCTTTCTTCTTGACAAAATGAAGAAAATACTTAGGATTCAAGAAAGGATTCAGAGAATTGGTGAAACTATGACTCAGTAGAAAATCACCCAACTACTCATCCAGTCCTGAAAAAAAAATCAGCTTCCAGGGTTTTTAATTATATTTCATGCCTGAATTTAGAAACCCCTTTAAGAACAGAGAAAGCCCTTGAGTTGAAGCACCAGTAATTGACTTTTACCAACTAATCATACTAATAATGCACATGCATGTGGTAATGCCTTCTAGCATAAGCTATTTTAAACAAAAAATAAACTTTGAAGGAACTCTCCAACTGCGCTCTGATGAACTGTAAAGCAATGGGGAGCTTGTTTACCACAATTTCATCACAAAATCCTTAAAACACTAAGAAAAAACTGCATGCTGAGGTGATAGGAGTTGAATAACTTGAAGAACACTCAGAGTATTTGGAATATTTTTGATTAAGGACAAGCCATTCTTTTTTATTTCAACACAAGTGGTGTGAATACCTTTCTAGATTTATGTAACAGCTGACAGTTAAAGATTCTCAATGATTATAAAGGTCATTGTAGATTTTAACTATTCTGTGAATAATCTAGTTTCTTTTTTCACACCTGTCTTCACTGATGAATGTTTAATCCAGTACTCTTCACTACTTGCTCTTCATCATGACTCCTTGCTTGGCAGGGTTGTAGATGGGAAACACAGGTCCTACAGCTATGAAAGAGATCTGAGCTTGTAATCCTTAAGCACGTGAACTTTGAAGGCTCATTGCGCAGGAAAAACCACACCTGTCAGCTCCCAGAGGCTCTTACATATCACACACCATGCTGTCTTCTATGGCCAAAACTCTTCCAAATATGTGCTCCAGAATATCCGTCTACAATAACTCCAAGCACTAAAAGTTGTTGCAAGATGTTTAATTTAAATCATCCTAATTAGAAGGAGAAGAATTTTTTAAACAAGGTCTTAAAACATTGCAATCATTTGAAATAGCTAATACATCTAAGGGAAATATAACCATCCTGATAGCTGCTGGAAGGGCAGTGCAGGAGGACACAAGCCATTCAGGAGGTTTCTTGAGTGCACTGACAACTTCCTGACACAAATGATCAGGGAGCTGATGTAGGGAGGTGCTCTGTTGAACCTGTTACTTAGACCGAGGAAGAACAAGTCAGGGGTGTGAAGGTCAAAGCCAGATTTGGCTGCAATGTTCATGAGATGGAGGGAACAAGGCAAATATCACAACTGCAACTATAGACTTCAGAAGAGTAGAGATTGGCCTCTCCAGCATTCTGCTTGGAAGAATCCCATGGGAGACTGTCCTGGAGTCCAGAAGAACTGGTTGATATTCCAGGGTCACTTCCTCCATGCTCAAGAACAGCCCATCCTAACAAAAGGGAAAATGCGGACTGCTGTTGAATGGGATGGGTGGCAAAGGATGTGGAAAAGACTGAGGTAATCAGTGCCCTTTCTGCTTAGTTCTCTACTGGTAAGACCAGTTTTTAGGAATTCCAGGACCCTGAGAAGCCTGGGAAAGTCCAGTGCAGGGAAGGCTTGCTGGAAGAGAATCAAGTGAGGAAACTTTAAAATACACTGGACAGACACCGTCTCATGGGACCTCAGGGGATGCATCCTGCAAGTGCTGTGGCAGCTGGCTGGTAGCATTGCAAGAACATTCTCTGAAGACTGTGGTAATCAGGGATGTGCATAGCTGCTTTTCGCAGGCAGAACGAGAGAGAGTAGTCCTTACAGACCTTGAGCAATGTAAGGAAGGGTTGTTGGGACCCTTCTGTCCTCCATTTCCTAAGAACCTGCAAAATGACAGATGCTGAACTTAGACCAACAGGAGCTTCCCTTTTCCCATTCCCTTCAAAGGTGCAGAAAGGGTGTGCAGAATATAGAGTGGGGGAATTATTGGTGCTGTTACTAAGTGTCAGACCAGGACCTATATATGCAGCTTAACAAAGGTGGGCCTTCTCATCAGACATGCTGTGACATACACACTAACATGCAGTGCTTTGGTTTTCCCCTTAGGTGCAACTATAAGTGTGATCATTGACATTAATGTCAATATTTCAGTCATTATTTCTGCCCTGATTGCTACAATGTACACGCTTGTGGGTGGACTTTATTCTGTGGCCTATACCGATGTAGTTCAGCTTTTCTGCATCTTCCTGGGACTGGTAAGTTTGGCTTTTTTTGCCCTACTTTGTCAAGGATTTTGTCCTGAACAGCCAGAAGGGCCAAGTGTGTCCTGGGATGTATCAGACACAGCACTGCCAACCAGTCAGACTCCACTCACAGAGTGCTGACTTTGAAACAGAGTCTGTATTTGCATCAGTGCACAGCCCGTACTTTGGAAATAGTGCTGTCCAAGAGGTCTGACTCTTTGGCTTTTTTCCAGCCAGTCTGGCAGTCCAAACACTCTTGCAATTTTTCTCCTGAGTACCTATCTAATTCAGAATAGGACTGGTGCTGATCCTTCCCTGTCCATCTATAGGACTGTGGCTCAGGCACTGGAAGGAGGCATCAGATGTACGAAGCTGTTGGTAGAGTAGTCCAGAAATGCTGGCACTGGACCTGCAGAGTTGATACTCTACTGCTTCTTTTTTTCTGTGGTTGTCACCTGCTCACACAGCTTAGTTAACCTCCTGTTAACTTAGTTAACCTTCTTGGTTTTTCCCTCATTTCCTTCCACCATCCTTGGAGACCATAATATAGGAAGTCTCGCCAGATGTTTTGGCTGCTTTAGTGTGGTAGTGTGAATATCCCTCATCAGCTATCAGTGATATGCTAGTGGGTAGCCTTTTATTTACTGCTGTTCTTTAAGCCCCGAATTGAAAAACATCCATGTGACAGGGTCCAGATCACAAGGGTGCAATCAAAGAAGCTGCTGTCTTTGTTTGCCAGTAGCAGTAATAGACGGTCACAGGCGTGCAGAGAACTGAGATATGCTAAAACAAATGGAGTGGCTCAAGATGAAGGAACCAAATAGCACCTTGGGGGCCTGGCATTCTTCCTCTGCTTTCACCAGAGTTCTTGTGCAGCTCTAGGGAAATTGCTTCAGCCAGTGCTTACACAGGTGGTCACTAACCAGCTCTCTGTGTGTCCTTACTCTGCGGCATCTTACTGTGAGGACTATGGCCTTCAAATCATTTAATGGAAATGGTGCTAAATAGCCTGAAAAAGCAAATCCAAGTTCCAACTGGCTACCTCAAATGAAAAGTTACTCCAGACCTTCTTCCCCTCATATCTTTGTTCTTCATCTGAACAGTGGGGAAAATACTGTCTCTTTCCCAAATGTGAATGTTAGTATTTGTGAAACATTAAGTTTCTACAGATGGCATGCATTACAGAAATTCCCAGAACTGGAGATAAATCAAAGTACAGAAATGCTCTTCCAGTGCAATCAACACATGAACTGCTAGAGAGCCTGATCCCATGGGAATAACATTAAAATCAGCAAGAACCTGATGGGGGTGGAAAGCAAATGAAGGTCGTATAGAAGTCTTCTAAATGATTTGATCTATAGCTTTATAGTGTTTTGTTTTAATCCAGGTTGGGCTCTTTATGTAATTTCCCATTTGAAATAAACAGCAATAATGTAATGCAGAAGAAACCATATTCATGAGCTCAAGAGTGTCATCAGTGAGGCTGGAAGACTCAATATCTAAATGGTCATGCTCTAGGGAGGCAGTTTTAGATGAGATGGGACCCTCTCACAGTAGGTGTCACAGCAGAAGATGGCAGACATTCAGTTATCCCAGCTTCTCCTCCAGGCCCTGGTGCAGTTTTTATTCCCACTGTCACAGAGCTTTGCTGCTTCTTCCTCTAATGTCTAGTTTCTCTCCTGTTCTTACCTAAGACAAAAGGCATGCTGTAATCACTCCTGTTCCTCCTTTCAGCCACAGCTTTTCCCTTAGTTTTCCATAACTTCTACCCCGCCACTCCATGTGCATCCTTGTTTTTCTCTTTATAATCTCATGTAGTGTCTCTCCTTCCTTCCTCACCTTCCTGTATCCATGCCTGCAACTCTCATCTCTTTGTATTTATCTTGCCTGGTGAGACTTTCCCTCAGCCTGTGCTGTGTCCTAACTATTTACTATCTCCCCATCTGTATTATTAATTCCCCATTCTAAACTCTATATTTTCCCAGATAATTCCCAGGAATAGTTCAGGGCTGTCACTTTTGTCAGGAGAGGGAGTCTACATATATAGATGTAAACTATGACATCCCAGTAAACTGCAGGGCCAAAGAAAGTGTCTTGATTGGTTTTATTTACTAATAAAAAGCTAGCCCTTGAGACCACAAAGAGCTAGGTTACTGTGAGGAACTGGAATGGTTTACAAACGCCCACAATGAATTTGCAATACAGTACCTATTTAATCCTGTGCTGTGGCATGCAGACTCCAGATGGACTTTTAGATATTTACCCTACTGAAAATCTCAGTGGAGTATGGCCAAACTACATCTGTTCAGAAGCTCATCACTTGGATATGTTTGACATTTGAGATTCAGAAACAAGAATAAAAAAATCTGTCTGAGATCCTTCTTCCCCCTGAATTTCTCAGGAAGGAGAATATTAATATCCATTAATGTTGACAATATGTGTATTTTTCTCTCAAAATATCTTGGAGACAGTTGAAAAATTTTGCTGCTTTATTGTGGTTTGACACTGGCCCAGCACCAAGCACCCTCGAGAGCTGCTCACTCACCCTCCCCTGCCTCAGCTGGGCAGAGGATGGAAAAACAAAAATAGTTAATGAAGGCTTCATGAGTGAGATAAGGACCGGGAGAAACACTTCAAGGGCAAAACAGGCTCAACTTAAGTTGTGAAGTGAATTTATTGCTAACAGAATCAGAGGAGGATAATGAAAAGTAAAATAAGCCCTTAGAACACCTTCCCCCCCCAGCCCCTCCCTCCTTCTCACCGACAGCGCAGGGAGACAGGGCATGGGGGTTTGGTCAGTCCATCACCACGATCTTCTTCTACTGCTCTGGGTGAGGAGTCCTTCCCCTGTGAGGCTGTGGGCTCCCTCCCACGGGAGACAGTTCTCTGCAAACCTCTCCAACATGAGTCTGCTCTCATGAGCAGCAGCCGCACTGTACCTGCTGCAACATGAGGACCTCCCATGGGCAC
>NW_008238464.1:5233230-5285756 GCF_000691975.1 Corvus brachyrhynchos
AGGCTGCTCCAGCCTGGAAGCAGGGCCCTCTCTCTTCACTGGGTCTTCCACTGGATCACAGCCTCCTCCAGGCATCCACCCGCTCCGGTGTGAGCTCCTTCCCCACGGGCTGTGGGGCATCCCCCATGGACCCACAGGCTGCAGGGGCACAGCAGCTTCACCATGGTCTGCACCACGGCCTGCAGAGGAATCTTGGCTCCGGCGCCTGGAGCACCTCCTGCCCCTCCTTCTTCACTGACCTTGGTGTCGCCATGTTGTTTTTCCTCACATGTTCTCACCTCCTCCTCTTCTCTGACTAGAAGCCAAAACCTTGTGACTTTGTTTTGATTTTCTTCTTAATATGTCATCACAGAGGCATCACTAACCTCTCTCATTGGCCCAGTTTTGGCCAGCAGCATGTCCATCTTCAGAGCCATCAGCCATTGGCTCTGCCGGACATGGTGAGAAGCTTCCAGAAGCTTCTTCACAGAAGCCACCTCTGTGGCCCCCCTGCTACCTAAAACCAGGCTGTGCCAAACTGATACATGCTCTTTCACAGAAAAGCTCAAGCAGAGAGTGAGAAGGGAATCTTTCTGCCCAACTGCTTAAACTGGCAAAGTTTAAATGAGAACAGAATTCTATGGTACGGGATAAACTGCCTGAACAACAGGCAGTGCTACAAAATATTCTTCATATATTATTGCAATAATTGCGCAACAAAATAGAGAAAGATGTTTGACTTTTCCCCTCCTTGCTCCTGTTGCCCCTATATACTCAACTGTGATCAGTTGTGATTGTGGGAATCTGTGTGGTTTTGGATATCACTGGATCCTAAGGATGCTGGGCTTGTGAAGATCTAGTCCATATAGTGCAAAGCCTGGTTTTCACCTCAGTTGGAGCTGCTGAGTTTCTCCTCCACAGAAAGTCAGTGACTTACACGACTGCGAAATGACTTTGCAAGTAAATGTACATAAAGTCAGCTGAAGAAGGAATTGGACCTTCTGGCAGAAACCATCACTGGGAAGACTTTCTGATTTAGATAAAAAACAGACTGAAAATGGTCAAGAGACACCTAGAAAACACCTGTGAGGCAGAAAAGTGCTGTAACACTGGGTTAGTATGAGTTCTGGAGGAAGATAAATGAGGCTGTACCAACAGCAATCCTGTCTTTTCACAGTCTTTCAATACTTAGTTTAGTATTGAATTAAAAACAAATTCCCAAGCCTTCAGATGTGATGTCTCATACCTGTATACTGCCAGGTCCTGATGCTATTACATGGAAATTCATATGTAGATATTTCTGTACTGTGTAGTCCAGGAAGGAGTGTAAACAATGTATAAGGTGGTTAGGTAAAATAAAACAAAGATGTATAAATGTGTCTTTGCTGCTGATTTTGCAGCTTGCATTGATTAATTCTCTGGTCATACTCTCCAGGCAGATGTGAGCTATCCACTCCCAATTTCTGTGGATTTCAGAGATGTTTCCACCTGCACATTATCTGAATTTTTGCAAATCATCTTGATAATTTGGTATTCAATCTGCAGCAAGTAAGAATAAGAAAACTAGATGAGTGTTTTTTTCACAGATTTAGAATATCTTCTGTATACCTGAGCACATTGTTTCTCTTTGGTTACAGTGGATCAGTGTCCCCTTTGCTATGTCCCATCCTGCAGTAACAGACATTGGGCTCACGGCTGTGCGCCCGGTGTACCAAGCACCTTGGCTTGGATCTATCAACTCACTTGACATTTACACATGGTTGGACAATTTCTTTTTACTGGTAAGTGGTGATTTGTATGAAGCATTTAAGCACTTACACTATGTTACTGTGACAGCTGAAAATAGTCGAGTCTAGTTAAGAGTTTCTATCAAACTGAAAACTTTTACCCTCTTGACTCCTACTTGATATTTCTGCACATTTGAATGACTTCAGTGACATATCAGCCAGCATTGCCAGGAATGCAATTTAAATATCATCAGGCTGAAAGAGCTGACATGTTAAAATTAAATAAAAGTGTGCAGCTAATGCTTAACTGATGTCATTGTTGGCAGAGGAATTCGTGTCTTGCAGAAGGCAATAAATACGTTACACAAATGATTAAATAGGCCTTAGCTATAGGTGAAGAAAAAGCTCTGCAGAGATGGATGGCAGGATGGATAAATTCATACATGCACACATGCCAGAATGAACCAAGGGCTTTCATTATTTAATACCTATATATTACACATGGGATCAGTGGTTATTAAGTACTTTCTATTAGAGGATCTAGAAACATGTGTTAACATTTTCCATTCTCAGTGTCCCTATGCAAATCTACACTGGTTTTATTATCATGTTGTACTTTGGGATTACATTTTCTGTCTTTTCTTTAAAATTCTCTCAGCTAAAAATCTTCAGGGTTTTCTTGTAATTGGTCTATTAAAATGTGTTACTTTATTCAACATTCTCTCAGAGATCCAAAGTATGACATTAGCTCAAGTGGCTGTATTCTCTCCTGTAAGCCTGAAGGTTTCATCTCTGCTGTTGACCAAAGGAAAGCTCTGCTATTTTGACACATTTTCTTTTAATTTTGTCTGTTTCATTATAGCTCAAGAAACTTCCACATGCTTGGAAATCTTTGATAAAGGAACATTATTATTAAGGCGGCAAAGAAAAACGGTCATAAATAACAAGTCAAAACCAGACTTGTCTGTGAAACATTAACTTAGTCCCTGTGTGTGCATGAAGCTATATGAAACACCTGTATACACACTTTTTGGTCCAAATGCCTCCTGCCTCATTTAGTGTATAGAACTAGGCTATGCAATTTGCTTGGTTTTCTTTCCATGCTGTTTAGAGACAAACACCTAGTTACTTCGTGGAGGCTCTTCAAATCCTGCTCTCAAGACAGAATTGTTAGCGCTTGGGTTTTCAACCTTTGGTAATACTCTTTTGTGTCATATTTTGCAGAAATAATTTTAATTCTAATCAGGATCTTCAGTAACGTATCCAAATAAAAGAGAAGGGTTTCCACAACAAAACAAAACTTTTCTCTTTTTTTGCTTTGTCTTCCATTTCTATTGGTATTGTATTTGCTTAAGGCAGTCATGGCATAATTTTTCAGATTCCTGAGTTCAATGTACACAGCATGTCTCGCCTTCCATGGATGACTACATGCATTCACAAAGGAAGATAAAATCTTGCTTTGACATTGTATCAGAGTCTAATCTAATTTTAGTGGAAGAGTATTTGAAGGCAAATTCTTCAAATATGAAATATGAAAGTAGTACTCTTCATAAAGCTTTATCAAGTCAAAAGATTTGGGGATTACAGAGACTATGAAAGTGCAAAGCTTTGTTGCTAACTGTATTAAAAAAAATAACTTGTTTAAAAGAATGGGATTTAAGTGGACTTACACAGGTTTGACATTGCTTGTGGAAATGAAAGTTGCAGTTATTACTGGCTGGCTGATATTCAATAAATAAATGAAAAAGTAGCAGTATGGCTTTCAGCATTCAAGTGATCCTTGTACGTGTTCTCTATATGGTGAAAGCAAAACGATTCAGTTACCCCCCAATCACAGCATGCTGTTATGTTTGTAGACATTAGGAGGAATTCCATGGCAAGCATATTTCCAGAGAGTTCTTTCCTCATCTTCCGCCACATATGCTCAAGTTCTGTCATTCCTGGCTGCTTTTGGCTGTATTGTGATGGCTATTCCTGCAGTACTGATTGGTGCAATTGGAGCATCTACAGGTAAATGATTAAAAATCAGTATTGCAATAAATGTAAAATGAATAGTGCAATAAGTGTATGAAAATAAATCTTATGTTAGATATAGGTGACATATGGTTTAGATAGCCAGGTGGCATCATTAATCAACTCACAACTCCTTCAACAGACCACACAGAAAAATAATGTTATAGAATATTTCTCTCAAAGGAAATTGTTCCTACCCCAGTGGATGAAATTAAATAATTTTGTACCTTCTAAGTATCTACCTATGTAATATTTCTATTCAATGTTTGAGTTAGATTCTGGTACTTTTATTTGGTGGTAACAGTAATAATTATGAGTGGCTGAGGGAGTTGGGGTTGTTTAGCCTGGAGAAAAAGAGCCTCAGGGAAGACTGTTTTGCTCTCTACAACTACTTGAAAGGAGGTTGTAGCGAGGTACTTTTCCCACATAACAAGCAACAGAACGAGAGGTCATGGCCTCAAGTTGCAGCAGAGGAGGTTTAGAATGGATATTAGGAAAAAATGTCTTCACCAAAAGGTTTGTCAAGCACTGGAACAGGCTGCCCAGGGAAGTGATGGATTCACCATCCTTGGAGCTATTTAAAAGATGTGTAGGTGTGGCTCTTGGGGATGTGGTTTATTAGTGGGCTTGGCCATGCTGGGCTAACAGTTCAACTCAATGATCTTAAAGGCGTTTTCCAACCTAAATGATTCTTTGATTTATCAGAAATTTCTTACCTTGACCAATATATCCTTGCCAAGGTCATAGTGACAGTGATCCCCATCACAGTGACAGTGTAGCTAAACTGTTAAAAATACTGTTAGAAATGTTTACATGGCTTTGAGCCCTGTTCGTAATCAAAGAGAGTAGTTAAACACATCACAAAGAAACATGGATCCTAGTCTTGTTTTATTGAATAAAACAACATTTATGAGCAATTTAAAGCTTTTTTTAGAGACAAGGAAAAATGCTGAGTAGAATTAAATCTGCCTAACAGAAACCAGTGTGATGCTGCCTCTCTGAAATGCCATCAGTCTGGCCCTAGTAACAGTCTGGTCATTGAATGTGCATGAAAATGTGGTAATATGAATAGCTCGCTACACATGAAGTCCAGAGGTGCTGACCACTAACGTTACTGATATCATACTGGTGTCCATATTACAGCTTGGAACCAGACTGACTATGGTGTCCCTGACCCCAAGAGCAAAAAAGAAGCAGATATGATTTTACCCATCGTGCTGCAGTACCTTTGCCCTGTCTATATCTCGTTCTTTGGTCTCGGTGCTGTATCTGCTGCCGTGATGTCCTCAGCTGACTCTTCAATTTTATCAGCAAGTTCTATGTTTGCTCGGAACATTTACCAGCTTTCCTTTCGGCAAAATGTGAGACAGTGTTTTCATTTTTACTTTTAGAGAAAATTTTAGGTGAGACCTTAACTAGATACATAGATGTGTAATATCTATGATACATAGACTGTAATTTCATAATGAAACACCTCGTTCCTGTTCCTGCCTATAACTAGAAAAATTATTTAGTTACACAGTGTGTTGAAAAAACTGAAAATCATAAAAATAATTATGGTTGTGACTGATGACAGAAGTGAAAAAGCTGGCTTGGGGAGGGCAGCTGTCAAGAGTTCTTATGGCACTGCAATTTATCCAAACAGCTAATTACTGTTGCTACAACCGTAAGTTTTACTTAAATTCTTTGCAAAATGCGACATTTTTCTAATCTTTCATTTATCAGGAAATCATTTGACAACAAAATGGTCTAGTGATTTGGAATTTTTCTTAGGAAACAGAGAAGAAGAAATTCTGATGCTGACCAATTTTTTCTAGTTGAGCCATATTGTGATTTTATTTAAAAGTTATTTCTTACACTGCTGTTTTTTCTCTTTGACTCATCATCAAGCTTTTTGCTATGTTCAAAGAGTAATGACTTTGGCAATAGCAATCATAACCCATAGGGTTTTTTCTCTGAGCTTGAGATGGAGATAGAGATATTAGCTTGTAATTATTATTGAATGAATCATGCAAAGCTTTCTTTTACAATTCAGTATTTTATATTGACTGTATATAAGTGTAGGCATATATGTACAGACATGAAAAAAACACCTAACACTGCCCTTTTTTTTGCAGGCTTCAGACAGGGAAATTGTGTGGGTCATGAGAATCACTGTTCTTCTGTTTGGAGCATCAGCAACAGCAATGGCACTGCTGGCTTCATCAGTGTATGGCCTCTGGTACCTCAGCTCTGACCTTGTTTATATCATCATATTCCCCCAGCTCTTGTGTGTGTTATTTATTAAAGGAACCAACACCTACGGTGCCATTGCAGGGTACCTGTTTGGCCTTGTTCTCAGAATAACCGGAGGAGAACCATACCTCTACCTTCAGCCCTTGATCTTCTACCCTGGCTGGTATCAAGATGATAACAATCTGTATATCCAGCGATTCCCATTTAAAACACTTGCTATGCTCACCTCCTTCTTTACTAACGTTATAGTCTCCTACTTAGCCAAATACTTATTTGAAAGTGGGACTTTGCCACCAAAGCTGGACTTCCTTGATGCTGTTGTTGCCAGATACAGTAGAGAACACATGGACAAAGCAACTCTTGTAAAAAGTGACAATATTGTATTAAATGAACTTGCACCTGTGAATCCACGACACAGTCTAACTTTGAGCTCAACTTTCACAAACAAGGAAGCCTTCAACTACGTTGATTCGAGTCCAGAACTGTCCAACACTGAAGATAATTAAAAAATCTCATAGCCACAGGCAAAACAAGGAGAAGCAGGATATACTACAAAGAATAGCAAGAAGTGTTTTATCAGAAGAAAAGCAAGAATTGGGAATAAAATGCCGCTGCACATTCTTTAAGTTGTTTCTAGGAGCAGGAGCATCTCATGGGTGGAACTCTTTTCTGCTATTATCTAATATGTTGGATTAGATCACAGAGTGTTTACTAAAGTATACACTCAATCCCATTCTTTCCATCCAGAACTATATACTGTACAATTTAAAAAAATTTATAATTTAAAATATATGTAGCAGAAAATGTGCAACAGTTCTTAGCTAGGATATCTTATGGAGAAATTATAATACAGTAAGTCTGAAATATTATTACTCAGCATTTTATTGGCATTAAGTGAAAATATAATGTCACAGCTATAAGTGATTTTTTACTAAAGAGCTAGTTGCTTGAGCAAAGACAGATAGATAACGTCCCTGGGGTTTTGGTCTGGTAATTTCTTTCCTCATAAAGAAATTTAAATAACACAATCTAGTATTTTATTATTCTTACAAGACAGCAAAATGCACAAATAGTAATAAATTCCTTATAGGAGTGCTAAACATGATATATTAATTTTAAAAAGTTAAAATTCAATCACCAATTTAAAATTATGTTATACCTGATGTAAGACAACCTTAAGCAAAATATGTTAATATAGCTGTTGTCTTTCTTGTTTTGTGGTTAGTGGCTGTCACCAAAATTCTTAGAGCAATAACTGGAGTTGAAATTCAGCTTGTGAAAAATGGCTCTTATAGAAAAACTCATATAAACGAAATAGAACTTTTCAGTGTTGGGAGAAGAAGCCTTATCTTGACTTATCATCAAAATGAACACAAGCAAAGCAGTCTGACACCAAGCAACTTCACCAATGGAATAAATATTGAAAAGTAAAGAGAATCAAGAAGGCTTGAAAAGAGAGATGAGAGGGTTTTCCTTGCAGAACAATTTTCACTTAATAAAAAAAGCTATTCTTAAAGATACCAAGAAGTCTTTTGGCTTGGTCTTGCTGGGATTACTCTGGAAAATCTACATTTTCCATAGAAAATAACATTTCCTCAAAAATTTCTCAAACAAACAGGCTTGCTGGACAGCTTTCCACATCTCTAAGTGTTTGCCTCTGAAAGCAGCTTGGAGGGGAACTGAAAGGAATGCTGAACCTGCCAACATAGTGAGAGGCACACTGGTGTCTTCCACTAAGTGCTGGACTCTTCATTGGTCCCTGTCCTCCTGGCCACCACAGTGAGGCTGCAGAGCAGCAGCAGTGGCCAGGGGCAGACAAGACTTCACTCACAAATGGCAGTGCTGGCCAGAAGCAGCAAAGTGGGGAGATGAGGCCTCTTCTGACTTTGCCCGGGCCAGCAGGAACACGCAGTGTTGTTTCCACTTGCCCACGGCCAAGATGATTGTGTCTGTCCCCATTGGTATGTGCCTTTCTCAGCGGGAGCTCTAGTAGCTAGATTTCTCTACAATTAAGAGTTATGCTCCAATAATTCTTTTTAAAATCTGCGTATGACGCAAAATGTTCAGTTGAAATCCAGATATCCTCCTGTTGCTGGTCACTGGCAAAATTTCTTTTTTTAGCACTCACAGCACGAGGAGCTATACTGGAGGATAGCAGATGGAAGAATAGGTTTTGCTGCTAAAGGAAGAAGCCATCGACTTGTGCATTCACTGTTGACATAAGCTTTCACAAGGCTGAATCCTTAGATATGTTTTGCTCCTTTTGTGGAGTTTTAACAGCATATATATATATTTAATACGTAGAGAAAATTAATTTTAGAGATGTTGATTTATTTTTTTTTCTCCATACTCTGCATTTAAAAATAACATTGCAACTCAGTTCTGAATATGCATCGTGATCTGCAGTACTACTGTGCTTACCAACAGGGAGTGTGCTCTGAGTGGAGGGAATCAAAACCAGGATTTGCACTGAAAGCTCAGAAGAGCCAACATAGCAAAGAAATGAAAAATTCCTGTGAGGTGAGTGAATAGGCCACAAATGGAATTCAGGGCGCTGAGTATCACAACCCAAACACGAGCCCAGCAGTATTAATTCACTCATGAACCACAGGAGAGAGATGAGGAAATAGACTGTATAGAGGAAAGAGGGGAAGAACAGAGCCGCTGCTGAATTATTCTCCATTGTCAGCCCAAATCCACTAGCCCAAATCCCTTCCTATGGGAAAATATCAAGTCACAGTTTTACCTCCTTACATAGCCAATGCCTTATGCTGCTGTTCCAAATTAAGTTAAAGGATCCCATTTTACAGTCACCTGTAGGCCTTCCTGAAAACTTTTCTCTTACCTCAGTTTTGTCCAGAAATTGCTAGAATTTCACTATGAGATGCTGCATAGTGACCAGATGCTTTGAATACAGCAACATTCCTATATTATTTATTTCAAAATGCCCAGCTGTGGGAAAAAAAGGAAAGAGAAGGGGATTGATCTGGAATAATTTAAGAAATTTTGATTGAAAAAAAAAGGCTTTTTCTTTTGTATTCCCTTGTTGCCATAAAAATGTAAATGCTTTTAAAATGCTCAAAAAAAAGGTAGGTGAAAAAAATAAGTGTTAGTCCAAAAATTTCAAACCGGATGCTTTCAACATTATCAGAATATTTTACACTTTCTATCCTATAGAAATTTTTTTTAATTGATGTGATTTTATGCAGTATTCCTGCTTAGATGGACTGCAAAAGCCAAACCAAACAGCCCCATGCAAAGTCTATTTACAGGTTTTATTGCCTTAGCTCAGCTGTCCTACCATTAAATTTGCATAGAGCTGTTTATATAACCAAAGGCCATATCTGTGATTGATAGCTGTGGGGATAAAAAAAAACAAAAGCAAAATAAAGCAAAACAAACAAACAAAAAACCACTCTGTTACTTCCACAAGCAAAATGCCAACAGGACGTGATTCTTTAGGCAGATTTTATTTTCAGAGAAATCATCAGTCTTTCTCCCCTTTTGCAATTTGTGGACAGTAGTACTGTGCAGTAAATTGGATTTATAATCGGTGAAGAAAACAGCTCATTTTCAGACACTGAGGTTATTGTTTCTGAGCCTACAATTTTAAGATTAAATATTCATAACACAATCATACATTTTACTTTCACATTCTTAACATTTGTGAATAACATTTATTTGACAGGGGTGTATTACCTCCTTTGCATGAGATGTGTTCATAAAATCAAGGTTGATAACATAGCTGACATGTCAAAAAAGTTATTTCATCTCTACTTGTCCAAATGGGATGATATACGTATTATAAACAAACCATACTTTTGTGAACCTGAACTGAATGTAAACATTAAGTGGATCAAATAAAGTCAGATTTAGTCTTTTATTTTCATATAGTACAAGAATTTAGGATTTCAAATAGAAGTATCATAGGAAAAAACTGTCATTTTTCCTTCTGCCCTTCAAGTGTATTGGTCAAGTTTCATGTGCAGTTAGTAAGTTATTGTAAGTCTGCTATTAATCTGGGCAGTATTTGTGGATGTAGTTAAAAAAAAAGTATATTTTTGTCTGTGTCAGAAATGTTATATTAAGACTATATTCAACAAAGCAGATAGGAAGCATAATATAGAAATATATGTTTTAACTTCATTTGTATTGTATTCAATAGTGTCCATGCATTTTAGGAAAATACTGTCTGGTTTTGGATCTGTTTTGTCCATCTATTAAAAATAAAGACGTTTATTTTATTATCACTCAGCATCACCTGATGTTCTGTCTCACAAGCACAGCCCCACAGAGATGGGGTGGTCCTGGCAAAGTGAGGTCTGGCCCTCACTCGGGCAGTCAACGTGGTCACAATGGCTCCAGCCCTACCCCAAAACCTGGCTCCCATGTTGGAAATAGAGCTCTCATTTCAGTTATCTCCTCCTTGTCTTCACAGTCACAAAGAAGAGGAGAAGCCCCTGAGCTCCAGGATAACCTACATCCAGTAGGATTCCCTCCTGCAGACCCCTTGCCAAGGACTGTTTACTTGGGGGTGTCATACTGGGACAGGGGCTGTGAGTTTGACAAGGAGCACAAAATACACTATGGGAGCAAGAACTCCCACACCTGAGGATTGCAGCTGTGATCCAACCTCTGTGTGAGCCTGCTGGAGCAAGGGTCTGATAGCTTTTCCCTTTGTAGACGGACATGAAGTCATCCTGGGCATTGAATGTGTTATAATTATTTAGAAATACAAAAATTAGCAGATTGAAAATTAAATCTGTGCTTCTGTACTCCTATTAAGAGTTTGATCATCACAGGAAAGATACAAATGGGTGGCTTTCCAAATGCTAATGGCATTGTCAAATAATGGCACACACCAAATATGCAGAGTACTTATCCCCCAAATGCTTTGAAAAAATACAGGAACAGTACTGTCCACTCATGGATGGGGAAAATAAAGCACACTGGTTTGTTTTCCAGGGCACTGAGGTGTTCCCTTATGGAATAAGCATAGTCTGAGGTTTTCAGAGTGTCAAATAGTGTAGACATTTCCCTGAGGCCGTAACGGTCTGGTCTCTTTTGCAATTAGTAGTTTGATTCCCTCCTGCATCTTTGAAACACTGAAGCATGCTTTAAGACAAGACCCCTGATATCTTGTAGTTTGTAACTCAGAGAAAAAGCAAGTCTGTAATCGTACAGATTCAAAAAAAAGAAGAAAAAGCAGTAAGGAATGTTGCCCTGATGATTGCAGTGGAAGCATTAATGAACAGTTTCGCCACATTACATGATCAATAAAATGCCACGTGCAGGCCAGCTCTGGCCAAAAACACAGCAAAACCCTGCCTAGAAAACTCTACTTAGGGACTTTGGGGCTTTTAACCTTTAGGAAGCATTCCCAGAAAGACCATAATTCCCAGGAGTGAGTTTGCACCTGACTGTCTGGAGCACTGACCTTCAGCAACCAAGACTAGAAAAACAGATAAAAGCATCCAGCTAGGTTGCAGGGGACATGTTGTGACTGAGAGAGACATACCCTATCTGCACAACTGGTGTTAATAGACAGAAGGTAAAGTCAATCTAAATGAGGCTGTAATCAGATATAAGGCTATGCTAGAGAATAAAGTAGTGGACAGCACGGGAAAAAAGAAATTCCACTTCTGTGGGTGGAATAATTGATCAGGTTGGCTATATTCAATTGACTTAGGAAACACTGTGAGGTTAAAAGGAAACAATGAAGTTGTTTGGGGACTAATGCAGGAAACGTGGGTAATGAGATGGAAAAGCAAGAACTGGAAGCAAAATGTGGAAACCGCTCATTCAGAGCAGAGGAATGACGATAGAATGGGTCTCAAGATGGAAAAAGATTTGAAAAGACCATTTTCTGAGGTTATATAAGCCTAAAGAATTTAACATGAATGTGGAAAAACACACATTAGTATTTTTAGTGAAAGAAATCCTACTTCAAACTGTATGATCCTGTAAGCATTTGAAATCTGAGAGAAACTGGGAAAGAAAGACTCTCACAGTGCCCAAAAATTAGCTGTTTTAGTCCTGTGGGTAATAGATTTCTGCCTCAAACAGTCAAAGCACAGAAAAACAGTGGTGGTATTTCAACTTTGTACTTAGTGCATAAATACATCATTGAAAATATCTGGTGGTAGAAAATCACTTTGTATTGGAAGCTAAGAGTGATAAGATTGTATACAAAGAGCAATGAGAGGAGATACTTAGATGGAAATCTATTGAGAATATTAATTATTAGAAATATATTAATTAAAAGATATATGAGTATACAATACCATAGAATAGATTTACAATGGGGATTAGAAGCAAATTCCTTATCATATGATTGAATTTCTGAAATAATTGGGATATTGTAGACACAAGGCAGAAGTAGTGTTAAAATAGATCCTGTGGACGAAACAGGAATGATGGTCAGGTCCTGCACGTCACAGACCTACATCTCATGTTGCTCCTGGTCTTAATGTGCATCATTCTAGGAGTCTAAGCACACTTGAAGTAAGTTTGAGTGGCATCCTTCAGTGTATAATGGCACTTAGTCACTTGCTAATTCTTCCAAGTAAGAGTTTTCTACGGTTAAAATTCACTTACTTATTTCAAAATGGAAAAGGTCATTTTTTTTGCCAAGCTAATGATTTTCACTGCAAGCAAAAGGAAGTGAATATATCCTGCCAATTTGCTAATGGAATATAATTATTACCTATGTATTAATAGCGGAGATTAGAATGCTGAACTGCACTTTGTGTTATTCGGCAGTTCACATCCATCAAAACATTGGGCACAATTTTCAAATAGACTGAAAGGGAAAGATGCTCCCAAAACTTACATGTCACTGAGGTCATGTCATTCAAGGCGTGGGGCAGCTCCAGTTATCTGGCTTCTTGTGGTTTCATCATGATTGGACAAAACACAGATTATCTTTGATCAATACTATTTTGACAACAGAGATATCCCCTTTATGTTACACCACTAACCACTGCAGAGCCATAACTCTGTAAGGCTTGTCCTCCTGTGAGGCTGGGCAGGAGCATGGCCATGGTGAGAGGAAGGAAGAGGTGCCTGCTGCCCACCAGCCTCTAGGTCTTTTCACTGTCTCTCCATCCTTTGGTAATTGCGTTGTTCTGGTCTTTGGTCAAGCACAGTGAGTAAATCTGTCCTCAGCACCGCATGACTTGCCTGGGTTTGAACTTGCATATAGCCTACCAACAGTCAGTCAAAAATGGGAGAGAGCCATTTTAAGAACCACATCATCCCAGAGAATCACACACAAAAAATATCACCAATGAAGTTCTGCTGGGTTCGATTTAATGTTATGCTGAGCAGTTCCACTTTGCTTGTGGAACTGCCCGGCATAACATGCAATTGCTCCTTTAATAATGTTAAGGTTTCCTTCTTTTACTTTCCTATATACCACCATCTTTGAAATCTAGAGTATCTTGACTTGACTTCCTCCACAGTGTGTTCTTCCCACTCCAGTAATGATCAACAGCTACTTTTGCCAACACACAAAGTGCAAGCCTAGTTGCTCAGCATGTAAGAGGAATGTAAGTAGTTAGCAATAAAAAAAGATTTATAGCCTCTACAGATTTTTTCGTACCCACAAAGATGAGGTGGAAGAAATATGACAGCAAAGTTAACTGAACACCAGATGTAATGCAGTTTCTCAGGGCTTGTGTATCAGAGAGCTATGTAAACTTTATTATTCTGTGTGACTGTTAGAAAATACCATGATCCAACAAAGCAATGAACTAATAACTTCTGCTTCATTCTTGTTTCCTGCCCAACAAGAAAGTAATATTTGAAGACATGATGTTCTTTTACATCAATTATATGTTCTGCTGGATATTGTTAAATGTACACTTTAATTATTATACACTCAAACCCATACTAATTGTAGATTAGTGATAAACTTCAATAACTAAATGTAAGACAGCCATCCTAAAAAGAACAACTCTATTCCTTAAGTTTTAAGGTAGGCTATTAAAATTACTTATTTCATCTGTAAAAACCTACACAGAACACCAGGCTCTGGTTTATGAAAATGGAAAAGAAAAATAACTATGGTTCCTAGTTAAGATGGGAGATTGTTTTACTCAAAATAATGCCAAGACAACTGACAATAACAACACAAATGTCTGGAAAGTCATCTTATACAGCCTCTGAATTGTAGCCATTGGACAGTAATGACACGTTCCTGGTATCACACATGGGAACATGCTGTGGAGCAGGAACAGCTGTGTGGAGGCAGAAGGTGTAGAAACACCTATTGCAGGAGACAAGGAAAGGAAGATTTGGACTAAGTGAGTTAAAATTCTGATTATCCAGTGATCATTTAGTGGTTGCTGACAAAGACTGATTGGTCTTCTACTGTGTAAGTTAATATGATATTTGCATAGTGTCTGATATTTGTGTATGCGCTCATTACAGCAGCTGTGCACGTAAGGTGTCCATGTTGAGGAACAAGCATAGTTACTGAATTTTAGAACTAAAAATAAAATTTATATTTTCCATCAGTTTAAAATGCAATTTTCTACTTCTGGTGAAGTGTTCTCAAGGAATTCACTTAATCAAAACAGCTTATAATATAATGGAAATGTCATTTTAGCAGCATAACATAATATTTGAATAAGAAAATAAACAAGTTATATTTTCATAAGGAGCTTATTTCCCTTCTTAAAAAAGGAAAGATGAAGCCTTCATTCCTGAACAGGACCTCTCACAGGATTTCCATGCTAATGTTTTAAGGGGACCTCATTTTTAAAAAGAGTTGAATGTTTGCTCCTTGAATATTAAATCAGCTTAAACTACCTCAAAGCAGAAATACAAACTTAAGAAAATCTGTATTGTACAAACAGTTCAGTCCCGTGCCTGATGAACTGATTTACCTTACCTTGCATAAATGCTTGCATCAAAATTTGGGATACTTGACACTGCCTTTTTATAACTAATTTTCATTCACAAGCAGTTTCTGTTCAGATTTACTATGAGAAAAATGCAGGCACCAAAGCAAGACAAAACCAGACATGAGTTGTCTTGTAGCTCATATGTTCAGAAAGAAAGGCTTTGTCTGAGGGATTTCTTATGTCATTCCCTTTTACTTAACCTAATAAAGCATTTACAGCTGCACTGCTCATCCATTTCCCTCTCAACATCTCCTGTGGATTTATGCCTCTTTCCAGCAACCTAAGGAATACTGCAAAGGTGTTTGATGAGTCTAGAGAAACTGTTGGCAAAGAGATTTATTTAACAACATGTTTCTAATTTAAAAATAGGAAGATAAAAATGCAGAGGTCTCACAGCAATTACAGTATCTACATTCATGAGAAGAAATGTCAGAGAAAATAGGCATTTGGCAATATGACACTGAATAGTAATACCAAGACAATGCAGAGCACTTCCATTACTGAGTTTGATAATGAAGGCTAATGGTCCTGTCTCTGCTGTCACTGTATGCCAGAGTAATCCTGGAAACAAACAGTGGGGGTGCAACTGAAGAGTTACAAATTATAATTGAATATTCAAAAGTAAAAGTCACATTAGTAATAGATTCTTGTTAATCACACAATGAGCCGTTGTGACAGGTATTATCAGTGTGGAAATTCTTGTTTACAAACCCACTTGAAATGCATGATCTGGGATGGTTTTCAGTCACACAGAATACTGTAGGGTAACAACGGCCTGTACCAAGACCAAACAAAAAAAATGGTGCTTTACTAAACAATTTATGTATGGAGACAAATCAAGTTGGGAATAATGATAGCTACTAATACCAAGCTAAATTTCACTTCTAAATCAAGGCACTTCCAACAAATTAGGATGGGAATGGATAGATAAGATGTATTTATCCTGTACCTCATTGCACCTATGCTGTAACCAGCGATGGCCTGTGTACAGATATTTTGTAAGGAGAGGTACTAAATTTCTAGATAAGTAGCAGAGTCTTTGTAACTGACAATCATTAAGGCACCAAGAAATTGCTTTTCTAATTGCAGGTCCACCACATCATATATATGCAGCTGGAACTGAGGGTTTGTGACAAGGAGGACAAGAATAGGACTCACCTAGGTGGTATAATTTGGATTTCACTAGAAGATGCATTAGAGGAGGCTGAAGCAGGCCTTGGAAACATATGACCTCTTCAAAGTCTTCATACTTCTTCTGTCCCATCTTTTTCTTTCCAAGCTGTCACTAAGGGCATGAGATAATGAAAAGGTTTGAATCTGTTTGTTGGATTTATTTTTTCTACCATGACAAAGGTTTGCATCAGACTATTCTTCTGGGGTTGTCTAATTTCTCATTATATAATTTATCCTTATGAATAAGGTTTTTACACTTATTGCAAAGGTCAAATGGCTGCAGTTTCACTGCACTGAAGAAAAACACAAATATATAGGGAGACAATCTGTGTTCTGGAGAGTTATTCCCATACAGTCAAAGAAGAAAATATATGTAAAGCTACCAGGGATTAAATGACAGGACAAGGGCAAACATTCATACAAACCAGCTAGGCCCACAACTCCTGAGGTTCAGCTTAAAGTTTTGCTATTAAAAATAAAATAATAAATGCCAAATTAGGCTACATGCCTCTTAAGTGTCCTGTCTTATAACCTAACATGAGTAGTGGGAACAGGAAGGGAATGTCATTGTCTGTAGAACCAGGGAAATGGAATGGTGGCAGATCCATCCAAAATATCTTCTTGGATGTCTCAGACCATCTTGGGCACTTTTACAAAATGGGTATTTGATGCTACTGTTCTAGTTCAGGCCAGCTGGGCAAGCAGCAGAGCAGAGCTGGTGAAGACAGAGTGTCCTCCTATCTCTGCCATGTTGCCTCGTCAGAAGTCACCGCAACTCAGGTCACTGCATCTCTTTGATTTTGCTTTTCCTCAACTTGTTTATTTTGTTTTGCTTTAAGGTCTCTAAGGCAACAACTCTTCCTATGTGTCTGCAATGTGCCCAAGAAGGCTTAAAGTAGTCCAGAATACCTATATGCTGTTATAATATAAATAATGATACAAATACTAAATACATCCCTAGCCTTCTGCTTCGACAGCCATTTCCCCAGTACAATACTATTAGCAAAATTAATTCAAAAGCTGGCTGCTCTTTGACTCTAATTTGTTCTGAGTAATGTCTGGCAGGTTTTCTATGACTTTGTGCATGCAATATGGTGTTAACAATTTGACTGCAGAACTATTTCCTGTAGTAGAGGATTTATAAAACTGTCGTGTTGCTGTGCAAAGACACCCTCTTCCAGTCAAGCACTGTATTTGGCACAGTATTTAATGCTAAATTACCAATTGCTAATTGGTTACAATAATATTGTTGTTTAAAGAGGCATTTCATTTCATTTCGTTTCATATGAGCTGCCTACCCATTTCCAACACTCCTGTAGCTGATAGGAAAATTAGAAACACCTTAGAGGCTTATAAATTCAGTGCTCTGTCTCGATGCCTGAAATGATCCCCTCTTTAATGAAATGTGAATCCTGCAGTATTAAGAGGTAATGAACTTTGTAGTTGCTCATTTCTCCAGCCTGTTTTTAAGGTCTGCACTATGGCTTTATAATTTATTTGTGCTTTTATTATCTAAGACTCAAGGTTTTACTATGTACACCTGATCTAGATATTTGAGTTCCATTCCTGGCACTTTCAGAATAAACAGCTGTCTGCTCTTTCAAATGCTGAAATATCTCTTTGAAGCCAATTATTAAAGAAATCCTTCAGTAATAGCATATGCCCTAGACAGCCTGTCAAACATATACTACCAATATAATATATTTGTACTTATCCTGTGTTAGAAAACAACCATTCCTTGGATTTCACAGCACATAACTTTAATGGTAAATGAAGTTTTCATCTCTGTGTAGGTAATTTTCTGAAGGACTTTAAACTATAAGCTCTTTAAGCCAGGACTTATGTGTATACTTGTCTCCTGTTCCTGGCCAAATATTTTTAAAAGACCCCAAACCCCTAACACAATACCATTTTTTGCATGGTTGACAGATTAGTTATCCAACTAGCTAAGATTTACTGTCTCCTCTTGGTAGACTTTGCATGAGTTTTGCAGATGGATGGCAATATAATATCTAAGACACTGAAGTAATTTTAAGTACAGAGAGAGTGGTAAATTAACTGTATACATACATGTAATTTTGCAAGTACATATACAGGGAAAGGATTTAATTAGAACAACTAGACCATATATATATTAGGTCATATTTAAGAGACCTGAAGCATAGAATATTTGAAATACATAGAATTGCAATAACAAAGCAAAAATATTTCTTTCACAGTCCTTTCATGCCATAGTTCCATTTCTTGTAGATTTTTTAAAATTGTCTAAAGAGCAGTGTAAGTGTACGTGAAACTTCAGAGGGACCTTCACAACAACTGTCAGGAATTCCATAGTAAGTGTGCTGTGTTCAAATACACACAGAATTAAAACATTTTATTTCATTGTTGCAGTATCCTCTTCCCCCAAAATGATATGGATCGTATCCAGATATTCTTTTTAAAGCAAAAGCTCTTAAATTAAAAGCTTAGAGCAAAAAGAGTAATTATTTGTCTTCACTCTCTAAGGCCCAGCTGAAGTAGAGATACTTTGCAAGTCAATCATTTTGTGCAGACACCAAAGTGAAATCACGAAGTAGAGTGAAGTGTAAATCACCACCATCAATTCTGATCTTGTTGCAGTCAAAGCCCCCAGTGCAAGGTCGTTACTGGGGGAAATGAAAAACTTTAGATGCTGAAGGTCTTGCTTCCAATAAATAAAATTCCCAGGTGCATATTGGTCCCTTTCCACTTTTACATTAATGACTGGCATATTAGATGGCTGCCACCAGCAATCCGTGAAGGATTTTGAGGGATAGTTTCATTTCTGTGGTGCTTTTGTCTGACCATACTGATATTAACCAGCTCTGCCAAACCCTAGCATCTCAGGCAGGTAAAGTTAAGCCCGTTTCTGCAAAAAAAATTCAAAATCATTCTGACCAAAACAGCAGCCATTGAAATGGCCACTGAAGTAAGGAGGGGTGTCAGCAGAAAGGCTACCTGTGACTTGCAGAGGAAACATTTGGCCTGTTTAAGATGCTGGTTGAGAGAGTCCCTACCTTGAAGAAGCAGCAGACAACTCAGGAGGATTGCAAGGATGGCATGAAATTATACAGGGGGAAAATTAGAAGGGCCAAAGCCCAGTTAGAATTTAGTCTGGCTACTGCCAGAAAAGACGACAAAAAATGTGTCTATAAATACATCAATAACAAAAGGAGGGCTAAGGAGAATCTTCATCCATTATTGGAACCATAGTGGCAAAGGATTAAGAAAAGGATGAAGTGTGTAATGCCTTCATTGCCTCAGTCTTCAATAGCTGTCCAGATACCCAGCATCCCGTTCTGGAAAAAAGTGATGGGGAGTAGAATGAAGCATCCATAATCCAAGAGGAAATGGTCAGACACCTGATACACCACTTAGACACACACACAAGCTTAAGGGGCCAGATGGGATGCACACATGGATATTTAGGGAGCTGGTGGAAATGCTCACTGACACACTTTCCCTCATATATCAGCTGTCCTGGCTAACTGGGGAGATCCCAGGTGTTTGGAAGTCGGCAAATATGTTGTCCATCTACAAGAAGGGCTGGAAGGAGGATCTGGGTAACTACAGGCCTGGTATCCTGACCTCAGTGCTGGGGAAGGTCACGGAGCAGATCATCTTGAGTGCTATCACACAGCACGTACAGGACAGCCAGGGGATCAGGCCCAGCCAGCACAAACATGGGTTTGTCAAAGGCAGGTCCTGCTTGACCAACCTGATCTCCTGCTATGATAAAGGCACCTGCTAAGTGATGCAGAGATACAGGCTGGGGGTAGAGTGGCTGGAAAGCTGCTTGCTGGAAAAGGACCTGGGTGTGCTGGTCAACAGCAGCTGAACATGAGCCAGAGTCTGCCCAAGTGGCCAAGAACGCCAGTGGCATCCTGGCCTGGATCAGCAACAGTGTGGCCAGGAGGACCAGGGCAGTGATTGTCCCCCTGTACTCAGCACTGGTGAGGCCACACCTCAAGTTCTGTGGTCAGCTCTGGTCCCTCACTGCAAGAAGGACATTGCAGTGCTGGAGAGTGTCCAGGGAAGGACAGCAAAGCTGGTGAAGAGTCTGGAGTACAGATCTTATGAGGAACAGATGTGGGAGCTGGGGTTATTTAGCCTGGAGAAAAGGAGGCTCAGGAAGGGACATTAACACTCTGTAAAAGGAGGCTGTAGTCAGGTGAGACTCAGTCTCCTCTCAAAAGTGACATGTGACAGGATGAGAGGAAATGGTTTCCAGTTGCACCAGGAGAGGTTTAGATTGGACATTGGGAAAAACTCCTTCACTGAAAGGGTAGCTAAGCATTGGAACAGGCTGGCCCGGGGAGAGGGGAAGGACATCACCCCTGAAGGCATTTAAAAGACATGTAGCTGTGTCACTTGGGCACGTGGTTTAGTAGTCGACTTCACACTGCCATGTTAACAGTTGGGCTCTACAACCTTATGGGTCTTTTCTGAGCTTAATGATTCTATAACTCTGTGAAACAGATCAGAAGGAACTTAAAACAATACAGCAATCTGATATTTAATGAAGATGGGATTGTATGTTTGAATAAAGCATTGAGGAAAGGAGAAGCTATGTTACAGCTCTGGAGTTGCCCTGTGCTGAATGGGTAAAGAGAATGAAGGCGTTCAAGGTTAAGGGTTGTCTTGGCACAGGTGTCATATTGCCCTGTACCTTTTTTGGTCCTAGACTATAAAAGTACTGTGATGTCAGAATTTATGTAGGACAGCAAAACAGATATAAGATCACACCACATTCATATAGCTAAGTAGTAATAAATCAGAAGAGAAAAAAACAGACTTGTCATAGTCACTTCAGTTTTTCCCAGTCCAAAGCTGCCAGTATATTTTAAAGGGTTTGATTTTTTTTAACAAAAGAAAACTCATTTAATGCTGCTAAAATTTTGCCATTTGGCAGACTGGCTGATCCATGGAACACACAGCTGTGACAGCTTCTCAGCAGACAACACAAATGACTTGTTAGCTGAAGCTGGAAGGATATTTAATATCCGGGTTTTTTTAAAGCTCTAACAAGACCCTGAGACAATGCACAAATATCAGTACACAGAATAAATAAAGCGATGTATAGATCCATCCTTCTTTGCATACTCTATTATTTAGATAGCTTGCACAGAGTTTAATCACAATCTGAAAAACGGCTTCTCAGTGAGCCTAACTTTAAACATAGAACAATATGAACAGTAAAGCTCAGTTTCAAAAGACTTATTTGTTATGGAGAATGGAACAGAATGGTTCATCGGTTCATCAGTTCATCAGACAGAGCTGCAAAAGTGAGCTGTTGGAATACTCAGTGAAGGAGACACTCTGAAACACAACTGCAGAACTACCAAATATGGTATGGAGAATGTGTGGTATCAGGAATTCACTGACTAGATGAGGGTCATCATGTTGCATCAAAAAAAAAGTTATTATTTGTAGCACGCATTTACTGCAGCTTAGTTTTCCCCATCAGTGAATGGCAGTAAAGGTAGCTTCCTACAGTCCTGTCGGGACTAAAACTTTGACATGGTCATTTTAAGCTTAGTTTGATGCTTCACTCACATTCAGGATAGTTGCACTCTCACAGCCTTCTTTAATACAGGTCCCTGCATCTGTGTCTTCTGGAGCTCTACAAGCTGGGATATATTGCTCACTTTAAACAGCTGCTCTGCTCCAAGTCTGTGGCAGCATGCTTTCAAATCCTTTTTTTTTTTGTGCTTTTAAATCCCCTAACATAAAAAAGACCTTGACACATACTCTACTATTAATAAAAGGAAGATGGACTGCTTCTTGTATAAAGTTGTCTTTTTTCCTTTTTTAAGTTAGCTTTCTGTCTGTGTTTCTTAGGAAAAATGTGTATTCTCTGGATGAAAATACCACCTGATACAGGAGACTGCTTTAATTAGGCAGTTTAACTATTAGAATGCAAGATCATGACACAATATACTTGGCATTTATAAGCATTGTGCCCCAGTTTAAAATGATGGCAGACTTGTGTCCAGAACTTCTATTGCAGCCAAAAGTTATTTTGATTTTCTCCTAAAAAGCATCTTGCCAAATACTTGTGTTGCTGGCATTTTCCCATGTGGTTTCTGATTTTGGTTATTTTATTCTCATGAGTCCAATTTTCTAAGCCACTCTCCATCCGTCCTTACAACTGCTCCTCATGGGTGATCTGCACATGCAAACATTGGCCTCGACATGCCATTAGCTTGCATGAAAATTTCACAAGTGGACAACTGAAGGTGCAAGTATGTTAAAGCAAATAAATTGTCATGCAACCAAAAGTGGTTATATTGTTAAAAGTTCTGGAACTATTTGTATGGTTTCCAAAGCTGATTGGCTAACTGACATTAGCCATCCTTGGGAAGACACTTGTGTTATAATTCCAAGGCATTGATACTATGCTGATAGCTGAGTGACGACATTGCAATAAATTTTTTGCAGGTACAGACTTTAAATACAGAATGGCAAACAGACAACTGTCCCTGAGGGGCTTTTAAGAAGCAGAAATCTTAATGAGCTCATCACTTACAAAAACTGAATACCTGCCTGGGGACAGACAATGTGAATGGTAGAGGAATCATGTGGTTATGTTTCTCTTCAAGCTTAGCATCCAGCTAAGCTCATCTTGTGTCTGCTCTTGCACAATGCAACGTGCACTGAAGCAAGACTGAGCTATATGGGTTATATTAACCCAACGTGATATTTTGTTTTCTAGTCATTCTTGTAAAGGATGAGAATGAACCATCCTCAGACAAAACACATTTTCTTCTTCTTTTGCAGTTGTTTATCCTATTTAGTCTTTAACTGCAAATATGTCTTTTAGAAATCTTAAATGCTTCTGCAGGAGCTAAGCAAGTGGGTAGTGTTTGGTTTGTAACATTTAATCATGCCTGGTCAGAAATACAACGTCCACTAAAACACTGACTTTTATCGCCTCTCAAAACCTATAAATGCATAATACTGTCATTTTGGAGTCTGATTCTTCATCAAAATCGGATTATTTTTTTCTTAGTGGCTTCTGGGAAGCATTTATAAGCCCTTACACATATAAAACTAAAAATATGCATGTGTGTCTCTCTGTTAAACAACTTACTAAATGTCTGTGACAAAAACTGTTTTAATCTGGAATATTTCAGGTGTCCTCCAGTCTTTCTTACAAATCACTTTGTCCTCACAAATGGGATATGTTTCATAGCTTTTTCTGTGAGCATTGAGCTAAATCTTTCAAGGGCTTGGATAGAAATTCCTCCAAGGGCCAGTTTAGCCGGCATGATGTGAATTGGTTTTGTTTTCCTTTCTTTTTAATTTCTGCTCTGCTATCCAGGGACTCAATAAGTCACTTTCTCCATGAGATGCTCAGGATGGTGCAGTCAAAACTGAGATGTGAGGGAAGGAATCTTTTTTTCCTAGTAAATAGACTCAGGAAAGGGAAGACTGACTCCTATAGGAAGCAGGTGATGGCCTTATGACTTCAATGCAAAATCCCAGCTGTGTTCAGCCTCTAAGCCAGGCCAAATAAAGGGGATTCACCCTTGTCCAAGCTGCTGTGCAGTAAGGAAAGAACACGTCTTGGAGAAACCTCTTCTGGCTAGCAGCATGGTAAAATTTCAGCCTAAATGTATGCCTGGCTCTTTTTCTTCTCCAGCATCACTTACCTGTGGGTAACAGGAAAACCAGGACAGACACTCAGCTCAGGATTCAGGAACCAAAGTCCTTTTCATTTTCATGCTACACATTCTCCTGCTGTCTACTGGCCTCTTATCACAGTAAAGTCCTAGTTAGGCATCTCACCACTGCTCAGCCTCCTGGTGTGATACCTACCCTCCCTGGGGGCTGACATCAGCTGAAAAACCATGTGTCTCATCTCCTGGTTAAATCACCATACAGTTAGCATCCTACAGACACTTCAGGCCTCTAGGAGCAAACAGCTGGCTCCCCAGCTTCGTGCTGGGTGCTGCAGGAGCATTCTAGGCATGGCTAGGCATGAGCTCATAACTATGGTCGAGTGTCCTGTAGAGACATAAAGAATCTGGGGTTTTCACAACATTGCTGTAAGGTTATATGCTGTAAGGTTATAAATTGGTTATATATGCTGTAAGGTTGTAAACTGGACTCTGCCTACAAAAAGAACCACATCTGCTGATCACAAAAGAGAGAACAAAAAAAGACACACGGGACAGAGCAATCTACCAAACATGCACATGAACACCATTGTAGGCACAAATATGCAGTTCAGAGAAAAAAAAAAAAAAAAAACCAAGAGAATATAAGCATTGTTTTACACTAGTGCTGTAGTCTGTTTCTCCAGCTGCTTTCTTTGTGACTCCTTGGATTTAAAGCAACATTGCATGTAGCCTTTTTTTATTTTTTTACCCTCCATTTTTCCTATTCTCTTAGCCTTCAAACTCCTTTTACAGTTTCAATTATGTGTTTCAGCTGGAGACCTGAACTATCAATGACTAACAACCATGGGAGCTGATTTCACATAAACTAGGCAGAAGTCCAGCATGCGACTCAGCAGCAGAAATTCTGCCAGAGTTCATGACCTGCAGGAGCTCACTGTGGCTCCACTACTTGTACCTACAGCACTCCAGTTATTATGAGGCTGAAGGCTGTTCATCCTATTTAGAGCTAAATGGAATAAACCAGCAGAGCCAGAGTAAATGAGCCATGGCAAAACTGATCTTAACCTCCACCCCCCTGATTTGGCAGCCAGGCACTAGGGCAGGAGACAAGATAATTCCAGTCAGCTCCAGCGGGCTCTGTAATGCAATTTGACAAATCAAATAGATAGCTTTTATTAATGTAACTAAATGAATTATTGAAAATGGGAGATGTGGACATTGATCTGTCTTCATATATGCATTCTGCTTTGGGGGAGGGGAGATTGCTTTTAAATTCAAGCTGCTGCTGCCAGAGGTAGGAAGTCGCTGTAATGAATCTGCTCTGCAGTTTCTGTATCGCCAAACTGCCCATTTGACGCCAATACCAATAAAGATAAAAGAGAAATATGGAGGAGTACTATGCACACAGAGCTATCAGTGTTCATACTCAGACATACAAGTGACTATTCAGGGCCAGATTTTCCTAAATATGAATGTCTGCTTTGATTTTCTGGTAATGGAATGGGACGAACAAGGCTTGTTGAAGAGTACGATACCAATGAAAGACAAGGATACCCGGACTACGTTCCTTAATAGTAACTCTTCCTACAAAAACTGCTCAAATAATGCATTTCACAGCACATATGGTGCAAATACACAGATAACTTCCTCAGTGAAATCATCCAAGTCCAGGTCTGTCAAATAAGGAGAACAAATTCAGAACCTAAAGAAACATTATTATTCCTGCCCTATTATCAGGGCTGTGATGCAAGAACATCCATGGGAAAAACCTGGATATTTGATTTGAAACAGTTGATTTGAACTTCCTTATATCTCCACATTCTCAAAAGTTAGCTCTGAGAAAGCTAGAGAGTGATTTGTGTTCTTCCTCTCCTTTCTTGTCTGTACCCAGAGCTAAAATCCCACTGTGCAGATGCCAAGCATACCTGTGCTGGCTGAAGCACAGCGTGGAAGACCTCCCAGCACTGGAAAAAAAAGCAAAATAGTATAAGCAGAGCAAAGACTGATTTAGCATGCAGTAGAGGAAGTCTTCTTGGAACCATTTAATGTGATGAACTTCTGGGAAAGAAGATAAAGCAACTCTTGGCTTCGTATAGATACCACTTTCAAGACAGCAACATTTTTGTTGAGCCACTGAGCTGGACATCTCAGATTCTCTCAAGTGGTTCAGCTCGAATGGTTCAGCTTTCTACATACTGCAAACTGGGGATGTATTTCCTTTTGTCACCATCCAGCAAAACACTCTTCCTATTCAGGTGTTCAAAAATGTTTGGGTTTGGGTTTTTTTGAGTTTTTTTTATTCTTACCAAAACAGAGAGTGATGGTTTGGTTTGGTTCGGTTTGGTTTTATTTAGTTAATTTGGCTAACAGTGAGTAGTTGATTTAAAGTACTTCTGGAAATTTTTATCATATTTATTCAAGGTTTTTTTAAAACCATCCTCCTAACATCATAGTGAAAGAATGTTACTGTAACCTAAAAGTTTGTCATGTAAAACAGAATCCGTGTCTCACAAGTATTAGCGAAAATGTGTGGCTGGGATTGCAATAATAGCTTAGATTTCTTTTACTAAAGGTGTTTGATTTGAAGGTATCTAATGCATCAGCTCATTGTCACAAGGAATACTATCTATATACCAGAACAGAAATCCACATTTCCACCAGTTTTGAAAGTTCTGGACAACAAGGGTGCATCTAGAGGTCTTCACCTTTTTACCAATGCCAATGCCCCCCTTTTAAAGACAGAAATCCTGGCTGCAAAGACAGGGAACATCACAGCTATCACAAAAGCAAATCCTCCCCCAAAGAGACCCTTGGTACTACAAAGTCTCCATCAGCCTGCGGGTTTCAGATGATTTCAGTAGGAAGTTGTGCAAAAAGCATAAGTAGCAGGTAAGTCTCTGAGAAGAAAGCATGAGTTTCCCTCTCTCTTTTTCTGCCTTTCGCTGGAACGGTATTACAATGAGCACTAAAATACAGACTTTTCAGGATTATAGTGGGAGAGAAATCACAGCTCTCAAAGTGGATCTGTGAAACAAACCTGAGGGCTGTCTTTCTTCCCCTGTTCTGCATTTCTGATACAGAGATAACAGTTCTGCCACCTAGGCAAAGGTACACTCTCCCAATTTTCAGAGATATGTGAGCATTACTTTGTAATTGCAGCTGTTTTTTTCCAGAATGAGTTCTTGATATCTGTTTACTGATCCAATATACCATGATATAATACACCAGAGACCTTGGATTACTTCTGACTTCATCTCTGCTTTATGTACTATAAAGATGCCTGTTCCCTCAACAGCCAGTGCTTACAGACCTTCCTAAAATATTGCTGGGCAAATTGCACAGCCTCCAAAATTTAATTAACTGTTCAAGTCAGCATATCTCAAATTAGTTTCTAAAAGGGACCTGGGGCAAACCCTGAAGCAGATGAATGGCAGTGTTGCTTACTGCAGTAAGTCATCAGTGTGTACAGCTCAGACAACCCCAGCTCAGGCTGATGCTACAGTACAAATTCACTATTTCTAGGAAGGGTATGAAGGAAAAATAAGAAAAAGAATGTGATACTCAAGCACTATTACTGTTTGTTGTAGAAATATAAGTAAAGCTATGAATCCATCCTCTTCCATCATGCTTTCCTTTTGCAGAGCTGCCATTTTAGGCACAGAGGCTCTTGGGGTATCTTCATGTCCCAGAAAAATGCTGAGCAGCCATTGAGCAAGATCACAGAAAGAGGGGTCCCAGCAGCACTTACTCTAAAACATAAGAGATGGAATTTGCTAGAGCTGGCTTTGACTAAGAAATCCATGAGAACACTAACAGTATATAGATCTTTTGTATTCCCAAGTGCTGAAAGATCAAGCAAGCAGTAAGGTTTTGTCTGAATTGGCAATTGCATCTGAGTAAGAATTAGGTGCTGTCTGCTTTGAGCTTTGTCTAACACAAGAGCATGAAAGAGTGAAAGCATAAGTAAAATGGATCTACAAGACTTTAGATGCCTCTCTGATCTGTGGTGACAGAAGATTCTTTCCTAGAACATTTACAGTGTTTTATGGCAGTGAATCGTTTGTTTTTACTTGTGTTACTGAGTCTAATAAAAGAGTTCTAATCCTATGCTGCATGATGTGGATGGATATTTTTTCCCCTCACAGCAAAAATATTACTTCAGCAATAAATTGCATGGAAGACAGTAGTTTTGATGACCTGGTTACTTGGAAAAATGCAAAAAGTAACACCTATTGCCAGTCAGACTGAAAGAGCAAAAGGAATTGCTCTGGCTTTATTAGCAATCTTTATTGCTTAAAGCATGAGAAACTGGGAGAGGACAGAAGCAATAATCTGTATTTTCACTGGTTTACAGGTTCCCTTGGGATGAAAGTATGCATGTGTATTTTCAGTGAAAATCCAGAGCTGAGCTCACTGCTGTGCCTAGGGAGGCAGCACCTGGATAGCTTTATTCCCCAATGTTCTTTCCTCTGGCTCACTTTTTCCCTCTGTAAATAGCACTTACCATAAAAGTTTTCAACTTGCATTTGTCTTTTTGTTTTATTTTTTACTATGTATCACTAATAGTCTAATAAGGCATTAAAGCATATTACTCTTGATATTTAAGCCTCTGGTCCTGTCTTACCTGATGGGCTTGGGAACTCTTCCAAGTATCTGTACTCTACTGCCCATGCCCTCATTGACTCTTGAATATCTGTAAAAGCAAGGCTCAGGCACACAACGTTCCTGCCCTTCATTGTACACAGTTTCCACAGAGAGAAAAGCAAATTGCTCAGGATAGACAAGTGCCATGGCGTACCCTTGTCCTAGTAGTCCCACTCCAGATGGCTGAGGACCCTGTACTCTGGGATGTACTTCAGCACATAGCCACCACTCAGTCGTGGTGAGAAAAAGGATGTGTTCAATGGCTTTAATGCAAACAGCACATCCTTAAAAAGTCTGTCCTTTGAAGTGCGGGGGATTTGTTATCCTTAAGAACCTGCAGCCATTTTACATCCACCCAAAGCTTTTGGAGGGTCAACTGGTGATGTGTCAGGCCTTCCATTTGCTTTGAATCATCTCTTCTTACCCAACGGGAAGTGCCAAGTGTGTCCAGCACCTCTCTGACTCTCAGATCTTAACAAAACCACTCTGAGCAAAATAAAGAATAAAAGGACATTGCACTTGTTTGGCTTGTCCCCCTGCCACCTGTGGCTCCTTGACCATCATAACCACAAGTTTCACTCCATACCAGAACTACCTTGTAGCTTTCCAACCAGTCCAAGCAGTGTGGTGAGCAGCAAAGCATTGGTGTATTGCTGTCCAGACTAGTGGGATCTAGCTGGAATCCAGGGTTACCAATACAAAATCTGTTTTCTACCACAAAAAGAAAAAAAAGGCCTAATACATTCTAATATGTTCACTAATTGGTTTAAGAGTTTGTCCATGAGTTTCACACAGAAATAGAAAAAGCCTCACACATCTGCTGGGCAAATATCCTTCTAGATATCTGGAAGTCTGCCCACTTACAAGTATTTTCATGGAGATTTGCAGATGTGATTTGGGCCTAGCAATCGTAAGGGGCTCTGGTTTCTGTTAGGCACATCAAACCTGACAGGGACAGTATTTTACCACAGCACAGAACCTGTCACCAGAAGATGACAGTGTCTCTATGAGCTGTCATGTACAATTTTTGCAATTAAATAGGCCCAAGTATATTTATAAGTATAAGGGGCTCTTCAAAGAATACAAGTCTCTTGTTCCCGCTGCGTGTCCTGCAGAAGAGAAAGCACCTGAGGGGAAGAGAGTGGTCTGAGGTTTGGGTCTTTGTGGCATGGAGTTCCAGAGAGACTCTCTATAGATGACGAGAGCAGCTTAGAAAAGCTGTTATTTTCAATTGTGAAGCAGGAAAAAAGCAACCCAGAGGCTGTTTCAATGTGAGAGAAATCAGCATAGCTTCTGTACTTTTAGAATCTAAGTGCTGCCCTGGGAGACTTAGGGTCAGTGTGAGATCACATTGAAGCAGAGACAGCAGAGAGGAGGATCCCAGTAACTCACCCTAGATAACCATGAAAATTATGGATGCTGCACTGACCACAAAATGTTTCCAAAGAACAGTAGTGTGACTACAGCAGGCACTTGTTTTGCCTCAGCTATCAAAGAGCAACACAATTAGCTCTGAGGAAAGCAGTCACCCCTTGGTGCAGCTCCACTGGGTGAAATACCTGGAAAAACGGAGAAACAGAAGTGTTGCTCTTCCCTTTACTTACATTTCTGTGCCTAGATTTATGTTTGTCAGATAGTCACAAGTTAAGAGAGCCTTAAAATGTACCAAATAAATAAACAGAATTATATTCTTGGGCAAAATTTTTCCACTCATCTACCTTCCAAACTGTTGGCATTACTCCCAAGGAGGAGTCTAGACATACGTCTGAAAATAGCCCTTCATTTGTACTATATTGCTGCAAATATGAGGTCATCTTCATGTACTCATAGCTCTAACAAAGCTTCACCCACTTTGAATAAGCCTATTTTGAACAATGTGATGGTATGTAGAGATATTTCAGATAGTCTAAACAAACAGGTATGACAACAGAAGCAATGTAGATATACCTTCACAGTCATAGCCTAAGCTAACTAAAGCTGTTGCTGGGGTAAGGCTGCTTTCAGCAGTCCTGCTACCTCTAAATCAAACATCCCTCTGTTATCCCTAGAGGTAAACCAAGTGCTGTTACCCAAGAAGCAAGAGTAGGCAGGGGACAAGGACCCACAGAAGAAACAGTGGTATGGAGCAGCCCAGATGGTCAAGTGGAGCAGTAGACCTTGCACACAGGCAGCAGACAAAAAAAATCTCTTGAGAGCTCCAAGTGTTTCTCTGCAATACTGAGACGTAAGATGTAGACATACCAGTCAGGTCATAACACCACAGAATCATAGAATGGTTTGGGTTGGCAGGGACTTTTAAAGGCCATCTAATCCAAACCCCTGCAGTGAGCAGGGACATCTTCAATTCAGTCAGGTTGCTGAAAGTCTCGTCCAGTCTGACCTTGAACGTTGCCAGGAATGGGGCAACCACCACCTCTGTGGGTAACCTGTTCAAGGGTTTCACCATCCCCTTTCGTAAAAAATTTCTCCCTTATATTAGGCAAAGGTACACTCTCCCAATTTTCTTTCAAATCCAGCTGAGGAAGAGGCTGTTTCAACAAGTTGAGGGTTCACCTCAACTCACTAAAGCTCATCTCGCAAAGGCTGGAATTCTAGATGTTATTGTCTCTTTGATTCATTCTGCTGGACACAATAATCACTCATTACACTGACATAGTGCAACCACCTTGGCATCATCAGCTCAGAGTAAAAATCCTGAAGGGTGGAAACATTAAAGTATAAAAATCAGCCCTTATAAAGAGAACATGTATAAACTCAATGTTTAAAGTAGAGCAAATGTATTTGAGAACATAGGAAGATTCAACTATGATCAGTCAGTCAGTGGGAATATTTATACTGGGACAAGGGCACTTCCCTTGGACTATGGCTGTTACCATGCTCACCTGGTATCTGCAGTTCATCACACTAAATTCATTTACAGACCTAATGGACAGCACCATTGCCATGGACACACAGAGCTGAGTGAAAGGAATACAAATCTAAGAGGGTCCAACAAGTGATTCAAAGAGATACTCTTCTGAAACACAACAAATAGGGCACAACAAGAGTCTAAGTAATCTTAGATTTGTCTCTCCTTGGACTGATTTCCTATTACTGGGTCCACTCTTGAATGTATGAGAGGATGAAAGAGGAAAAGGGATTAGTTTATAAAGACCATGTTAATGACTCATTTCCAGACTCCTTAATATAATGAGGTGCCAACTACCAGGCTTTCACATCATCCTATCTTGTTACCTCCCAGGCTTAAACTTCTGAACCATTAAGTAGCCTGCATTCATTTCAACCACTCACTTCAAAACACGCAGGTATTTCACAATTCCTTATGGCATGTGTGCTTCTCAGAATGCTAGGATTAACTTCAATGCCAGTGTATAAAATGCTTTTCCAAAAGCTTGTGTGAGCCACCTTTACTGAAATGGCATATATGTGCATCCCACTGCTCTGTCAGACTGAGCAGAAGGGATTAGATACACTCATTTGATAACATCCATCCAGCCAATATAATAATGCCATCTATAATGCTGTAGTACAAAGCTACTGAATTACTTCAGAACACACAGTCACAACTCACAAGCAAAAAATGCATAAAAGTATTTTACCTTTAGCTCCTGCAGTCTGCTTTCCATTTGCTTTACACTAAGGTTTATACCCTTCCTTATAGAGAACTATGTACATGTATCTTTGCAATAAATAATCTAATCCTACACACCACACCAACATACAACATTATCAAAATGTGGAGAATACAGTATTTCTCGAGCTTAGCCTGCTAAAATTCAGGTTCCTATGCAGTCATAATGGTGAAATTATTTCATAAACAAATATATGTCTCCCAAATATTCATGAGGCAATCTTTCATCCTTAGCATAAAACACATGTTAGAGATACATCTGGGATTTTCCTTGAACATAAAGATGTCTAAGATTTCTTGCATTCATCTTACAGGGCTATTTTTCATATTTAGTGATTTACCCCATTTCCATCTAGCAATTTGTCTCTCATGCCAGCTTATCTGAAGATCAAACATTAAAAATAAAACTAATATTTAATCCTGATAACATTTAAATATTTGCAGATAATTATCACATTTTTCCAGGTCCCAGCATTATTTTCCAAGCAACCAATATTTAACTCCCTGTCTTTCCTTCAAAATCAGTACTTCTTGTCCACAACTAGAAACTTCAATTCTGCTAAAATACTACTCTCGGCATTTCAATCCAAAATGCTCATGTTATCACTAGTTATAGAAATAAGGAATTTATTCATATTCCATTCATAATCAAAACACAATTTCATATTATATCATATTATCACTTGTCATAAAACCAAGGGACTTCCTCAATTCATACCTAGCAAGGACCACTATAGTTGCTCTGTTTTATTGTTAAAAGAAATGTGGCAACTCTTGCATATTCTAGATTGCAAAAAGGACAATACAGTTCTGGTTTCTGGATCTAGTACCATTAACATGAATAAATCTGGTCATATGCAGAAAACAAATTATTAAAGTTTATTTCTTAACAGTAAAAAAAAAAACCCAATTATGTGCTTTCATATGTAGTTTTATATACATATACATATATATATATACGTGCACACACATATATGTATGCCCTTTAATTTTTCTCTGTGTGAATAATTCACTCCACACTGATCAGCAGGCTTTTGTGCTCCAGTAGCAACAGCTCCTGTCATTAAGATTTAGGTTGCATGGGGCACTCGGAATTATTAAATCTATTTCTAAAAGAATGATTGATTCAATTCATTACCACCTTTCAGTATACAATAAAAACTTTCTGAACTTTAGAAAAAAAAGTCATGAAGCAAATCCAAGTGATAATAAATCACCTGTATAAATGTTAACAAAATGGACTCAACACATGAAATTCACTATGCATGGCCACAGTGAATGCTGTGTAAATAAAACATATTTTCTTTTGCACTAAGTAACAATTCAAGGAGCTAAAATAATTCAGTGTAGTAGAAAATGGGTAAAAGCTGGCTGTAGCAGAGTGCACAGTAAAGATCCTTATTGACTGATTAGCAATTTGTTTCTACAAACACTGCACAGCAGTTGCCCTACTTTGCAGAAGGCTATTGGAGCCTAATGAAAAATGTGCATTTTCACTAGAGTTAATGGTCTTGAACAGAAGCCCTATGCTTCTACGAGGCTTTATTCTGGACTTAAATTATGGATTCACACCTGTCATTACAGCTATTGTCCCCTGTTTTTACAATATATGCACATTACACAGTTTTGTATTAATAGTGTGACTCCAGTGAACATGAGGAACAAAACCCATCACTCTCAGATGAAGAAGGCACTGTCCTGTGAGAACAAGCAGCAAGACTCTGTCAGCAGATGGGCTGATGCCTGAAGAGCAAATTTAGCTGGGTGTTTCCTGCTTTTGACATTTCAGGCTCTCACTTAAAGACTTCGGCACGGGGAGTGGTCTGCTGTACATGGCAGCTGAAGTTACAAGGACCAGAACTGTAGATGAAGTTCTGAATTAATTAGAGACCAGGGCACTGGCTGGGGATTCCACTGCCCAGGAGAGCACAGAGCTGGGCAAGGTGCAGGCACCACAGCAGGGAGACCAGGGCAGTGTCACAGGGCAACCTCTCTGCTGTCACCGGGCATGGAGTGCAGGGTGCCAGCACAGCCAAGAGCCGGCCCTGTTGTACAAATCCACAGTAGCAAAAAGCTAAGGATAATATAAATAGGCAAGCAAAATAAAAGAGGAACTATTTTACTTTTTAACAGATGATAACAGGAGCTTTCCCCTTCCCACTCCAGGGATAGAGTTGAGAAAAGGAGCCACAAAAAGGTTAAAATCATGGGTTGGGATAAAAATAATTTACTGGAAACAGCAATGAGATAAGAAAAATGAGCAGAAACAGCAACAGTATTAATAAAAAAAGGCATAAGACAGAGAAATGATTTACATGGAAAGTAAGAGTACTGGACTGTTTCACCCACCACATTTTTTCTCTCCACTGGAAAGGAGAGTCTCTTACTCTCATTCCTGCCGCCCTTACTCCTGCCCCTGACAAGTGACACTACATGGTATTGAATAAAATTAGCACCTGGCCATGGTCCCCTCCAGCTCTGTAAAAAATTAACTCTCTCCTGGCCAAAACTAGGACAATCAGTCATTGCCTATTTCTAGTTATGCCTTAATAAACATACATTGGGCTGATTATTTTTTTGTGGAGCTGCATGTTTTACCTCATGTTATTTCATATCTAATTTGAGGCTATGTGACTCCAGACTAAACTTTGTATTTACATGTGTATGTGGACACATATACATGTTGTGTATATGTGTTATATGGTTTGCGATTACAGCCAGTTATTTACCTGATCTGATTTCATGTGCATTGGAGATAGTGTTCACAGACATCTTTGGTCTACATACATGTATTTATGGCTGGCTATGAGATTTGTTTTTATTTTCCTTCTGCTTTCTTTACTACAAAATCTAGTTCTTATCTAGTTCTGGTTCATAGTCGAAGTAGAATTCCCAGAGACTATTATCTTAAATAATAATAGAACTGTTTGTTTTCCTCCATTTCTTATTTTTGATCAGCCTTAGGGATGATTTTGGGACTGTTCGTTATTTTCTTGTCCTCTGTTTATTCATTTTGCTATCCACTTCTTCAGCTGAAACAGGGCTTGTGATGATAATGACAGTAACAACAACAGAATTGAATGTGGTGATTTTTTTGTGCTCTTAAGATTTTGCTTCCTGCAAAAAATTGCTATTGATTGTTCATCAAGGTGTCTGCTGCAACCCATTATTTATATCCACTCCAGTTCAGACTTCTTGGAGAGAATTACATGGCTGATGATGTGAACAAGTGCTCTGTATATGGAATGCTATTTTTTGATTGCTGAGCTTCCTATAAGAAAATCTGTTATTAACTTCTTAATTCTTGTGGGTTTTGCTAAGAATCAAAAACTTATAAAGTTATTCTCAATTAAATAAATATCTGTTTTCTTAAAATAAAAAACATATAAAAGGAAAAGCATGTTCTCACCCTGTCTGAACGCACTGAGCACCTCTAACAGTTTCATGACTACCATCACATAGATATAAGCCCATAAACACAGTCCATGTACTCTAAGTTTGCACATTACAGAACAAACATCAACACCTGTTGATATCACGTCTCCTTTAGACCTTGCATGTGTGGAAACATCCAAAACATCCATTTAACCTAAAATTTTCTCAAGCCTCCTGAACAGATGAACAGTGGTGGCTAAACTGTGGTCAGATGGTTGGTAGTCCAAGGACTACTAACAAGGTGTACTGAGTAGTGTGGTGTAGGAACTTGTCAGTTCTCCATCAGTGCACCACAAGCGTTTTGCAGGGTTTATAATAACTTGTTGCCTTGGGAACTTGTGCTTCAGGGCATGGTCATTCGTAATGAACACAAAAAGCCCTGAGCCAAACCTACTACTGGGTAGGGGCTCTAGGGGGCTACTGGGTTTTTTTCCAATTTTTATACACTAGTCATAATAAACAAAATACAGCAATTTTTCTTCTGAAGCTAGGGTCCCCAAAAGTCTCAAATCTTCAGTCTTCTCATCCTGCCACTCAGCATGTTCCCACTGCTTCAGATTCCACTCACGGCAGTAATGGTTGGATATTTTTTTCAGCAAGAGCCTATGCAAATATCATGTCTTCAAAACACACTGCAGGCAGTTCACAGTCAATCACATTAACTGATAATATAAATTACATTGAGAGAACTGATTTATCCGTTCTGATTGCCTAAGTATCACGTAGCATAGTGCTTCTTAATCTCTTTTAATCTCTTTTAATTAGAAGGACAACAGATCTTTATGAAAATTGCATAGGTCAGATTATGTTTTGCTGTCTCTGTAGTTTTTATTTACAACCAAACAGAAATTAGATTTACATTTTAAAGGTCATAGGTTGCCTACAGGTGCTAGCTTACTTGCAGATAACAGTCCATGTATGGAAACATGTAGACCATTTTATTGGTTCAGTCATGTTGCAGACTGCCTGACAATGTCTTCTACAATTTATTAAATACCAACCCTTGGCCTTCAAAGGCATGAATAAAAAATTAGTTACTGGTTCAAATTAGCTGTGATAAGAACACAGGCACAGAGGTCTGGCACATACCAGCAACACTACAAGAAAGAACACATGGTTGGAATATAAAGCATGTATATAGGCACAAGCATGAGTCAGTATTTAATTTGGGGATGGCAGGAATTAGGACATGATGAAGGCATGTCAGTTGTCCCTGATTTTTGGAATCAGCTATGAAGGTTCCTGACCAAACGCACACTTTTCTTGCCCACTCCCATCTCATCATGTTGAATCTAGTCCCACCATTGCAAAAGGGATCCTTTGGGTTGGTTGGGGAAGTGCTTTGGTTTTACTCAAAAAAACCACATGAAAATTCTGGGTTTTTACTTACTCACTTTGGGGATAAAGGGAGTAGATCTCTTCCAGGTAATACTATTCAGAGTTAAAAACATATCTAAAGCATTAGAGGGAAATTAGGTGTTCTTCTTTGCCAGCTCTCTCTTTAATGCCTGTTCAGAGTTACTTCTAAAGCTTTGCCCAAGCCACAAGGCTTAACCTTCTATGCCTGGGGAATTCTGTATTTCAATAAGTTTTGTAACTTAAAAATATTACTAGAGACCTTTTTATTTTTCTGCCTGATAATTCCCTTAAGAGAACTTGTACATTTGAAAATTTTGCGTTCTCTTGAACTCAGTGTGATTTTTATGCTTCTTGGAGGAGAATCTCTTCAGCTCTACAATACTTATCCTTTCAGGGACACATTTTCCTCCACACTGACGGCACATTAAATTTATTGGAAGCTGCACATCTCAGAGAAAACCGACATGATAAATCTGACTATGCCGCTGCCCTTTCTGAGAATCTAGAATTTTTTTGCTTATAAGCTCTATTATTTTATAAAAAGTGAGAGGAAGAAAAAGGTATTACTGTATTTTAACCCATTACATTTCCAGAAACTGAAATCTCGTTTCATGCTTTCCTGAAAGAGTAAGAGTCACAGAATAATCTTCCCAGCTGGGCTGGCTTTCAGCAATGAACTTGGCTGACCTTAGAAGAAAAACAAAATTGCATTATGCCAGACAGAGTCCAGATGCCCTGCCTTTTTCCACAACAGCTCTTGTATATAGAAGCTTAAGGACATGAGGCTGTTGAAGGAAATCCTTATGACATATGACATATGATCCTAGGTAAAACCTTAAAATACAGAGGGGGAATGAAGCCACTGCAATTTTTTTTTCACAAGCATATCTTCTGCTCGGTTGATATTGCTATAGTTCATCTTAAATTGCTACCATTAATTTAGTGAATTAGTCATCAACTATTTACAGCTAGACACAGAAGCATTTGTCATAAACATCAGAAGAAGAGAAGAAAAATAGCTTTTCCTAACACTATTGTGTGTTTAATTTTGCCACATAATGTGTCTGAAGTCATTAGTCACTGGTGTATTTCTTTCTGGAAAGGGCAAAAGATCAGTTATAAAGTTACCCAACAAAATTATAAAGTATACATATTTTCTGCTGCATAACACAAGACAGTCACAACAGGAGATACTGTCTCACATCCTGAATCTGTAAATTTTATCAGAAGACCAGAAAAGTCTGCTTCCTCTAATGTAGTCCTTTTCCCTCTCTTCTGCCTTGTCTTCTTCAGGATGAACATTCCCAGGTGTCTCAGTTTCTCATCACAGAAATGATGCTCCAATCCTTTAAACCTCTTTTTGACTCTCTGATGGACTAAGAGTATGTTCATGTCTCTGTCGTACTGAGACAGCACTCCAGGTGTGCTCAGACTAGTGCTAAGGATGCCCTCCCTCACCTACTGGCCATGCTCTTCCTAAAGCAGCCCAGGGTGCCATTGACTTTCTTTGCCACAGGGGCACATTCCTGGATCATAGCCAACTTTTCTGCCCTGCAGGACTTCCAGGTCCTTCTCTGCAAAGCTGTTATTTTATGCTGTCTACTGTGCACCTTTTTCCTCCACACATACATGGAAGCCAACATAGAAACAAGAGAAAAATTGCCATGGGAGGCATAGGATTATTATAATATTCACAAATCTTGTAGATGCTTTAAGTCACACACAGTTTTTATACCCTCTACTGTGGAAAAAAAAACCAAATAAGTGGTTTCTCATGTATACATTTTGTTGGGACCCAAGCTCAGCACCTCTGGGTAGAGCTGGATGGGGCTCTTTCATCTCTCAGTAGGTAATTTACGATGACGCATGAGTGGTAATTTGCTATCTTAAATAAACATATAAGTGAGTGATGACTGTGGAAACAGGGTATGCAAGTTACAGTTTGCCTGGAGGGATTTAATTTCTCCACTGAACATTCTCATGCAGCATCTGAGCTCTGCAGCCTGGTGATTAATCTTCCTGAACACCAGACTGCTTGTAACAGGTTCTGGAGGTTCCTATCTGGAGTGTGCAGCACTGCTAATTGGAAAATCCACAGAACATCTGACGTGTGTGGTCCTAAATGAGCCTGGCTTATTAAGTATATTTATTAATGCCTCTTGCAGTCAGATACACAGAAATATTGTGGGTAAAGCTATTGGATGCACCTAGGAAGAATAATTAATCTTGTAAACAAGCCAGCAGAGGAGTGGGATATAAATCAAGGCATCTGCTACCTTATGTCACCTTAAGTGTAAAGGAAATTTTTGTTGTCTTTGGTTGAATGCTGTGTGATACCTTAGCAAAGCTCATCAGCATGTTTGCAGCAATGTCCAAATACTGTACAACAAAGAAGGAATTAATACCCATGTATATGAAGAAGTAAAAGTTGCAGTGATCAGATGACTGTTTTTACAGACATATCAAGAAAAATAGTGTATTCTATCATAATGTAGTACTAAACTATTGTCTAAGTGTATGATAGATGTTCTGCCTGTGGTATGTAGTATCTGGCTGTTGATGGACTGGATTTACCCCTGCTTTTAATCCAAAGAACTACAAAAGGACTCATCTATGCTAAAGGGTATGAGAATAATGCCTCTGACTGCAAAAAAAGTAGAACTGAATAAGAACATGGTTTGATGTCAGACCATTAACATATTGTAAACAGATTAGGCAGATAAACATAATGATAAAAGTGTACAGAACATGAAAGACACAACTCTGAGTGTCTCCCTTATTGCACTGATGAAATTTAAGCAGGAACCAAGGAGACACTTCGGATTTCTTCCTATACAAGCTTCCCAGAATACACCCCGACAAACCTTGAATTAGGCTCTGGTCAAGTTCCAAGGCATGCTCTGATTCTGATGGAAGGCAAAGTATTTCAGCTTTCCTGTTCAGACAAAACCAGCTGGCATCTGTTGGCTAGTTGAGGCCATAAAGGACTAAGCTACCTGTCATCAGTGCAAGATGGCTGTCAATGACAGTGTTCATATTCAAGCTATATAAAAAACCCCACTGTGATGCTTTTCAGAAATACTCTGAAAAGTCCCTGAATTCTCACTGTCAGTGTGACAGTGAGCTTTGCTTTAAAGTGCAAAGAGTATTTGCTATCTGCTGAAAGCTGAGAAGCACAGAGGCTGCCAGTGCCACTCCTGCCCCTTGCAAGGAGACAATACAGCCCCATACCATTATTAAAGACTCTTGTTTACTTTGGCTGCTTTAAACCACTAAGCTTTCCTCGCACCCTGTGCGGGGACAGAGTGCAAGGAGACCACATGCTGCTCTGTGCTTCTTCTCACAGCAGCATAACTCAAGCTGTGTTCTTAAGCAGCTCATATCATAATCTTACAAGCTTTATTATCTTTGGCACAGCTATAGAAGAATAAGACAATCTTCAGGAAAAATTCTAAGCCCTCTCCACCTCCAGTCAAATCCATTAGGACTAAACTGCACTAACCTCTAGGCTGGCATTAAGACTGGATGAGAATTTCAAGTGTGATTTAGGTATTGCTTTCTGGGAACTTTTTCTTTATTCTTACTATCTGTCAAACCTCATATAATTCATGGATTTTTTTTAATATAGTGAGCTGAAATGGATGTTATGCATTAATATTTTATCTTGAAATCAAGACAGTAACTGTTTATTATTAAGGTCGTGACATAGGCTAAAAGCATTAAATAATATCTGTGAAGTTATTTTAAATTTTGAAACAATTCTTCACAGAGTTAAGCATTATAAGAATTGTTAGAATCTGCAGGCTTTGGAAGAGAGGAATGATTTGTTAATCCAACTCAGCAGATGATTTCTAGAACTTTACAGTGGCAGGATGTACTTTCTCCTTCACAGTCTGGGCCACAGCTTCTTAGTGAAATACAATGACAATTAATCTCTGCTCAGTATTCCCACAGCACATTGTGTTCATTGTCCACTACAGCTCCCATGTGTGACTAAACAGCGTCTGTAGTACCCACTGTAAACGCAAAGTTTTTTGTGATCTCTAAATAGGAATGATGGCACCAAGCCACTCACCTTCTTCCTTTTAAAGCACAAAAACTCCTTCAGAAAACACTAAGTGACAGAAACACCAACCAGCACTGCTGCAAACAATTTTGAGTAGACTGCATTTCCTTTCCATTATCCTGGACCAGCACCTCCAGCTCAGATATAAAGCCTTTCTCATCTAGGCCACTCCTATGTCCAGCTCCAGCAAATCACCCTGTCATATCAACAGCTTTCTGCTTGACCACTCACTGGAGTCTCCCAGTCAGGGAAGTTCAATCTTCCAAGCTCCTCTCAGCAGGGATAGGGGCTACAGAAGCCTGAGAGGCAACAAAAATCTTGTCCCAGTAGCACCATGCAATGAGAAGTTTCTAGAAGTGCCCCCTCTTTGAGAGGTGGATTGCACTGTGTCCCCAAACTTTACTTTGCTCTCCTCAATATCAGTATTTCATTTTCCATACTCTTCAGCTACTCTACATTTTGTTGATGTCATGTCAATCTGAACAAGAATTTCTCAAAGTGAGGTCATAGCACACAAAGTTCACTGTAGGACTTGCCTTGAACTCAGCCTCATTTATGTTTGATTTTAAAAGCTGGCTTTCTACATTTTTAACAAACCCTGCAATACAAGTTGAAGGTTAGATCCACAGTACGAGTTTAAGCACTTCTAACTGGTGCAGTGCAACTCAGAAGAACAAGGTCAGACATCCTGGCATCCTCAGATAACTAATGGAGAGAATTAGGCACAATTCCAAAGGGTAATACAGAAATATCACATGCCCAATACAGAAAGCAGCCAAGAAATTTTAGTTAATTAAAAGTTTCACCTCCATCCTAGAGATTAGACATGGTCCTTTTGCAGTCTTGAATGAGGTACCCTCTCCTAGCAGAAAGTACCTTGAGATGCTTTCAGGAAGAGGATTTAAATCAGTCCTGAACTGTGTTAAAAATACGTGTTTCTTAGGAGTAGGTCCTCCCCATATGTCTATACAATGTTCTGAGTAAGAAAAACACCCATGAATTCTCTGCAGCTCAGCAGCCAAGATCAGAGCTTTCAAGGCTGAGAAGAGAAATGCAAACATCTTACTTTGTAGCCTGCAGATTATAACATTAACCTGAGCATGGAAGGCTTGGGCTCTGGTTTACAGGGTGACTAATTCCTAGTGGTCTTGCCAAGTAATCTCAGGGTGTCTGGACTATACACATCTGTCAGAGACTGAAATATTATAGTTTATGACTTAAATATTTCCATGAAGGACTTTTAAAACTGTATTACAAAAGCTGCAGAGAGGACTACCGAACCCTGAATGGGGCCCTGACTGAGGCCTTACACCACTCACTGATGAAGATAAGATAAAGTAACAACTCAGGGCTGGGGACATTCACGGAGCACAAGCTTAACACCTCCAAGGTGGAGACCACAGCCCCAGAGCTATCAGCTGCCAGGCTTGCACAGACCCTCCACCAAAGGGTGGGGGGCGAGAGGCTTTGGGTGTGTGTTGGAAACGCCTCTGGTCAGAGGCGCAGTGACCGCCCATCCTGCACTGTGCAGAGGAGCCCAGCTGAGGGGTCCTCACTGCGGGGGGAGAAGCTTATCCACAGCAGAAGGGGTGACATGGCCCACCACAGGGGCTGCCCTCAAAGGGGTCCCCAGACCCTGCACCAGAACACCAGAGATGATGCAACAGACCCTCAGTGTTGCAAGGGACAGTGTGTCAAGCTGGCCCCTGCAAGAGAGATGTGGGTGTTCCCACCTGGCCCAAAGCCTATATTAATCCACGGGATTCTGTACTCTCTGGCGTGTGGTGGCGCAGCATGTGGCGGCATGGCACAGCATGTGGCAGCATGTGGTGGCATGCGGTGGAGCATGGCAGCATGTGGTGGCATGGCACAGCGTGTGGTGACATGTGGTGGCGTGTGGCAGCGTGTGGTGGCATGGCACAGCGTATGGCAGTGTGTGGTGGCGTGTGGCAGTGTGTGGTGGCGTGTGGTGGTGTGTGGCACCATGGCACAGCGTGTGGCACCATGGCTCAGCGTGTGGCAGCATGTGGTGGCATGTGGTGGAGCATGGCAGCGTGTGGCACCATGGCCCAGCGTGTGGTGGCATGTGGTGGCATGGCACAGCGTGTGGCAGCATGTGGTGGCATGTGGCAGTGTGTGGTGGCATGGCTCAGCATGTGATGGCGTGTGGCAGTGTGTGGTGGTGTGGCACAGTGTGTGGCAGCGTGTGGCAGTGTGGCCACGGTGGCGACAGGGGACCCTCACCACGAGCAGACCAGATGGAGGGGAGCAACGAGACATCGTTGGGACCCTCGGATGGGTGATCTGCTTCCACCTAACCCCTGTCACCTCTCCCTGTCCCCTCAGCCCCCCACGCACACTTCTTTTTCTATTTCTTTCTTTCTTTCTTTTCTGTTTCCTTCTCTTTGTTTGTCTACTATTAAATAAAATACATCCATTTTTTGGCATCAACATCTAACCTCGTTTCGTTTTAATCTCGTTTCTGGGAATATTTTGAACCTTCTGAGTTCTTTCCGGTTTATGCTCAGAGACTTAGCTTGCTTTCCTTTTCTGGGTTTAAACCACATCGTAACAACATCTTGTAGGGCAGAGTAAATTAAAAAGAAGTGTTCTGTAGATCTTCACAACACCAGCAGGAAAGTCTTCTGCAACTCTAAGCAACACCTGATGTTCTGAAAGTACTTTAGAATTCAATGATATCCCACGGTGGAAAAGTAAACTTCATCATTATCGTGCAAATATTATGGTGTGTTGCTAAGGCTGCATAAAAATACTACCTCTACATCTCTTTTCCAAAGTAGTGATGAAATAGGTTTTACAAACTGAAATACTTGCTTGAAATATGACATAAAAATTAAATATCTATATTACTCTCATACTTATCAGATGTAAAGAAAAAGATGGATATTTGGACAGTGGCAATTTATTATACTGCCAGTAAGAAAATCTAAAATTGGAAAGCAATAACTGGTTTTCACAGTAGCTCCAGAATTCTTGAGTTAAATTGGCCCTTGATTAAGTCTGCTGCATTCTTTTGGTAAGCAGGATTGCAGGATTGTTCTGCTTAAATTAGAACTTCCTCATTTTATAAGCTTTCAGCCAAAGCACTTAAAAAAATTTAAAAAAAAAAAAGCACAATACTGTTGAAAGAGCTGATGTTCTCTTTGTTTGCAAGTGCAGTGAATAACTAGTTCATGTGTAGGCTGTAGAACATGTTTTAAATTATCTCTACAGAGGTAAGTAAAGCAGCATTTTTCAGAATAAGTAAATTTACATTAATTCAAAAGCACAAAAATAATGATGCTTATTGCTTTCCTTTTCTCTGCAACCACCATTGATTTTTGATGTGTGTATTAGCAGCATCATGCAGGACACTCTTTTATCTTTTTCTGTCTGGCTTTGCAAAAGCATCTGCACTCCTTAGAGCTCTTCTTCATTCCAGTGCACTCTTCTCTAAGGCAAAAAAATGGCCTATAAAATGTTTTGGAAGTTAATTTTGAACCAGTACCAGAATGGCTCTTAAAAGCAAGCCTTTACTATAAAATCCTGCTTCCAGCTACAATTTGCTGAGGTCTAATGGCCATCTGACAATTAAACACTCTGTACCCAGATATGAAAGAAAGCAGATACACAAAGAACTCTCAGTATTTCTATATCCCAGCTAGCAAAAGCTCCAATTCAAAATGTAGCTCTCCGAGCATATGCCAAAGAATGGAGAGGACAGGTCAGAGGGCCAGTTGTTTGCGTCACCAGAGGTTTCACAAGACAGAATGCATTAAGAATATTTATGAGTTGGATGAGCAGAGTTGCCCGTAATGCAATTGCAGCTCATTTAATTGAGAAAAGGGAATGAAAAATGCTTACCTCAACATGTCTGCTTAAGCCATCATCTGATTTACTCCATCTGTATCAATACAGGAAGTCAAAGAAGCAAATTGAATTTATGGACCAGTGGAAGATAAACCAATTTTCTCGGAGAAACCCAAGTATCATTGCTCATACCTCAGTCTCCTCTTCTGTTTTCACATCAGTCATTGTACATAGCACTTTTACACAGCAGTAAACCAATTTAAATGATCCATACATGCCAGCTATTGTACTGCTCACACACCATCCCTCCAGTGCAACTTTGCTCTCTGTAGGGCAGCTGAAGCAGCACAAATCACCATGCAGCACCCTGACAAGGGTGAGGGTCCTGGCACAGACATCCCCACTCCCCTCAGGTCTTGGTGGCCTCAGAAGGGAAGTGCCAAGATGCTAGATCCTCATGCTCCCCTCTTCTCATGTAAGTCTGTTCACTTGCAATGAGGTGTCCAGCTGTCAGGACTCAAAAGTGCTCCCATTATACTGCTTAGTACCAATTTAATGACAATCTTGCCCTCCCACCAGCCCAAGTCCTTTCTTTATGGTTGACATAAACATGTGTGCCTTTCAAGGCTACTTGTTTTAAGCAGCTTTTTCAAATATCTCAGTTAATTCCAACTGAAAAGCAACAGTGTGTCAAAGACAAAGCTTTAATGTAAATAGGCATGGATTTGAAAATGCAGCTGACATGCCAGACATTTTTCTAGACTTGGCATTTCTCTGACAGAAAATGCCAGACTTATCAGAACTGAAATGTTCTAGAGAATATGTTGGCAAAACATCCAACTGACTCAGGGATGTTCCCATGGAAATCTGCTTTGTCACTGGCCCATGTGACCTCACCTCTTTTGTCCCCTCATGTCTCCAATGACCAACATGGTGAGGAGCCAGGGAGCCAGGAATGAATCAGTAAGCACCTCCAGAGCAAAGGAGTTCTATTTCTAGGGAGCCTATGAAGTGGGTTTTGCTTTTTGAAAGACAGTGTTTCACAGTGGTCCATGATGGGAATCTAACCCAGGACCTTCATACCCACAGAAGCTTCCTCCCTTTTGAGCCGGATGCAGGGAACTTCGGGATGCTCAGCTTCTACTACATTTACTGAAAACATGATCTTCTCTGGTGTATCTTCCCATGCTTCTCAGTATAATTTGTTTCATAGTAGGCTTTTGGCTGAAATCCCCCACTATTTGAAATAAATGGACCCAGACAACAAGCACCTCCTTTTGTGGGCAGGGAAGGTTGTCTTGATGACAAGGTCATCAAACAGCCATCTGCTGTAGCCAAAACAAAAGTAATCATGAAGTTGCCTCAGGGACTGGAAAACTTACAAGATCCAGGCTATTTCCTCTTGTTTTGGCCTCTTTTCCCTAGAAAGGGAAATAATGCAGGGATAAAGAGCAGCAGAGTGCACTGCAACTCATATGCTAGTAGGAAGGACATCTGTGAATCTGGGCCAGTCCCTTGTGTTTTCACTCTTGGAAGGAGTTGCTAAAGCAGAGTGTGGGCCAAGTTCCCTAAGAGGTGCTTGGAGAGTTAGAAAAGCCTAATTTGACAAGGTCACCACAAAGCAGACTGACCTAAGCTACTTTGCAGAGGTAGTGTAGACTTTCTAACTGGGGTTCAGCTGACCTTTGGCTGCCAGATGACATCCTGGTTCAGGATGCAGATCCCTATGCTGCCTGCATCTGAAGTTAGACAGAGTGCACCCCACCCACAGCGCTGAGCACTTCGGTAGGCATTTTCAAACACATTAAAAGTGGGTTTTCTCCACATGGACATAAGGTCATTCTGTCCTTGGTATGTCGTGGAGGAGTTCCACCAAAATCATTATAGAGGTATGATTACATGCAATTCTCACTGCTCATTCTCCATTTTTTTCTTAGTCAAGAGCAGGTATGCAGGATAGTTATTTTCCTGTTTGACAAAGTGCTTTCAGATCACTCTGGGAGGAGAGCTAGATGCCATCTCCTTGCCCTCAGGAGATTGTGCCTGCCTTCCCCACACAATAATGATACACAGGAATCTTGAGCAGTACTAGTCTGGTCAACAATGGCCACAGATTGGAAAATGTGTATTTGTGCACTCAATTCTAATCCTTTAAGCACAAAACAGCAAATTGCAAAGGGCACACGATTATTTTTGGTGCTCACGTCTTAGTTCCAGGATAAATTACTAAATCACTGAAGTTTACCACCATCAAAACATAAGCTTACAAATGGCAGAAAGTGCTAATACACATGGCTTTCTGGAGTTCATGATTAATGTTGAAGCAGAAAAGCTCCAGGCTGATTTAAATTGGTCCTCATCTTGACAGACATTAACAAAGAAGGGGCTTTCTTTTCTGATTTTTTTTGAGGGGGTGGTGGTATAATTATATAAAGTTTTAATTCAATAACTAGAACTGCCAAACTCAGCGGGAGAAATAACACATAATGACTAGAAGTTAGAGAAGAATGATGCAAAAACCATCAAGGCTGTAGCTGTATCATTTATAAGGACAACACAGCCTGGAGAAAGACTGTGTACATTTTAATACAGTGACCCCAGAAAGTAGACTTATATAGAATTAACAAACAAGCAAGTATAATCTATTGTTTATGACAGGTAACAAATACACAGCCTTGGCAACAGAGTTATTTATCCGTGGATGATGGATAGCATGGAAAACACCACCAGCAATAAATGATTTCCCAGTTCAAACAGAGATGTCCACAACCCTAATGTGAAAGGATCACATTTGAAAACAGGTAACATGACTCTGTCTCTATGGCCCTTCTTTCCTGGACAGTTATTTACTGATGATCAATCTTACTAATTCAAAAATATAGTTTCTCCACTCATTCTCCATTGCCATCAATGTTCAAATCTGGACTTAAGTGATCTTATTCTTCTGTCCTTAAGTTCACCAGTAAATGTTTGGATTCATCATCTGGGAAATTCAAAATTGGCAGGAAAAAATACCAACACAGCTTCTGTATCATAAGCAGTGATACATATACTCCGTCTGTGATGGTCGTCTTCTTTCAGCAGATCCCATAGCTGTCCCATCTTTGAGGTCTCCTTTGCTTAGAGCTGCCTTTTTAATAGATGAGCCAAACTTTTGTCCTCCCCACACCCTTCTTTATGACTTTCTTCTTGAAACTGGTGTCTTTTATTTGCTATTTAGCAGCTCCACAGACACTTCTCATGTACTTCTTTGTAAGGAAGTCCTGTCCATGGCCAGGTGATAACTGGGGGGCTCTTTATCAGGAAAACAGAGAGACAGTAGATCTGTAAAGAGTTATTTTGTTCAACAAAACAGCCCTTGAGAAAAAAAATAGTAAATTGCTGCTCTATTCCCACATCTCCCATAGTGTGTCCCAAACATGCCAAAATAAGTAAGAAACACATGCTGCTCTCATTCTGCAGAGTAATCAAGGTAGGGCTCTTGAACCTCTGAGTGGACACAGTCACAGAGCAGATACACATAGAAACATTTCTAACCAAGTTAAACTAACTCCAGCAAGTTCTCAGTTTCTCTTGTGCTTCCTTCAAAGTAGGTTGAGCCACTACAGGAAACTTTAGTCACATAAACTGATAGACGGCAAATTGAATCAAAACCAGACCACCCTTAACTTGTTACCACTCCAAAGTGCTCCCACTGATAACAACTTCTCATTTTTTAACAGACTCTGGCTTTTGTTTATTTTTGGGTCACATTTACAAGCAGTCTCAATATTTCTGAACAACTGCCAGTCCAAAATTTTCTTTTCCCTTCTATTTTGGTTGTGTAAGAGTATTTCATATGTTTGGCTCATTAACTTTATGCTCTCTTGGAAGTGAAGGCAAAAGCTCTGCTTCAAGGCATAATTTGCATGTAGCTGACAGCAGCAATTCATCAGGTTCTTGGACCTTAATATATATAAGAATCTGGGCTTCAGCTTAATTTCTAAATCAAGTAAATCTTCAAAGCCTTTTCAGACAGCATTTTCTAAAAAAAAAAAAATCTTATTAGTTAAAATATTGTAATTGTCAAGGCATCACTGCATTATGTAGGCTATAAACAGGGCTATATGCATTTAAAATCATAAAAGCTTCATTGCTGTAAGGTAACCCATGGCAGAATAATATGTATTGCTTCATACACACATATTCACCTTTTGATATCAGACCTCAAGGTCTACCTGGGGGAAAGTCTGGGAATTCTCATTTGTAAGATATTTCTAAGAAGACTATTAAAAAATTCTATACTTTATGAACATTTAAAATTACATGTGTTGGTTTATTAAATTTATGCTATTACTTTGTATTTTATTTAGGCAACCTTTCTTTTCCAAGAGGTTGAAATCACCTCAAAGATTATTAACCTTTCTAGATAGAACATTAAACATACTAAAAAACCCAAACACCTGAATTGTTCTCCCAGATGAAGTTAGTGGAGGGGTTACCCTTGATTTTGATTCAGGTATATTTTAACTGTTTAGAGCCAAATGCAGCCCAGAGCTGAAGAGGAATATGGAAAACAGAGAACACCACTGTAGAAAAGCAGTCCAGAGACATCTGAGAGTGCTAGGAACTCTTTAATTGTGCAACTGTCACAACTGCATTTGTGCTTTTGTCCTGTACCAAAGGGGTGCTGATTTCCAAAGTCTCAGTTCAGGCTTAATCCTATTCTGGCAGATTGATTCCGGTCTCAGACCAAGATCCCTCCGCAGCTCAGCTCTGAAGCACTCCCACACCTCCATTCTGTCAGCCCACCAGTTCAGAACACACCGATAGGTTCAGATTTTCCCTGAGGTCAGTGGAGTCAAGACCGCTTTTTGTCCAAGAGTGGTCCTGGTTTCTCCAAAACTCAAAAATTTTACTTTGCTTGATTGTTTATTTTTTTCCTAAATACAGCTTATGCATTGAAGCCTAAGATTTGTGGGACCTGCATTCTTTATTTACCTGAAGTGGTTCAAAATCACCTCAGCTATCAATGAAGGCGTGTTGAAGCTGCGTCTCTATGCTGTGGCCAGACTGACTCTAGCCAGGGCTGTCCTAGGACACTCAACCAGAAAGGGGGCAATCCTAAACACCAGTCACAGCAGCCAGTATCTATCTATTAAAATACACAAACTGTGTCTGGAGCAAGGACTGCAGTCAGCTTTTCATGCCTGCCTGCAGCAGTTGTCACCACATTACCAAGTGTTTTGTTCCTCCTAACCTTATTCTCCTTTCAGCTCATTTTTAAAGTACACACAGGCCCTTCTCCAGAGAGCAAGCTGAGAACATCCCCACACAAAACAGCCTCCTAGCTGTGGACGTGGCACTTCTGGAAAGTTTTAGCTTGCTACCAGCTCAGCATAGGCTTAGCTGTGTTTGTGGGCAAGGGCTTTGGTCCTGGCCCACATCTTGCAGTTGCAACAGGCCCCAGGACATTTCTGTGATTTCACCATATACCAAGGACTATCATGGCAAATTACAATTATGCCAGTTAGCTGAGGTTCAAGCTTGTGGTCTGAGATGCACAGTGTACATGGCCATGCCTGGATTGATTATGCTAAATTTTAAGAAAACTGTAATCCAAATGTCATTGTTAATCAAACTTTCCCTTTAAAAACATCAAAACAGGACAACTCAATGTTGTAATCAATACACATTTACAATACACTGTTTTATGGACCATTTGCTTGACTGACAGATGCAAAAAGAAAAATTAGGCTGTCTGCTAGTTAATTCAATCCTTGACTAAGTTTTGTGTTGGCTATTTTTCCCCTTATGCAGACATAAACATTGGATTTGTAATGGCCAGTTACAAACCCCATTGTTAAAATTATTAGTACTCTCATGTTTCACCTGTTGCTTTATTTTATCTAAAGAAAACAATATAAATGACAAATAAGGTACTAATAAATTTCAGTTTGAAAGAAGATGAAACTAATATTTGTAGAATTTTTATGTTCTGTAAGGCCTTTTTACTAAGCAGTTAGAAAGCCTGAAACCACTGATTTACAGATATTCTTTTCATCAAACATACATTTAGAAAATGTTTGCATCATTTTTATAAGTTTATTTATTTTATGCAATCTAGAACAGGAATTTATCTGATCTTGCAGTTTATTCTTTACTTTAGTCTATAATCTGAAATTACATTAATCTTCTTTGGTAATTTGCTTAAAAGGAAACAAACTGAACTTGCAGGAACCAGTATCACTGCTCCTTGGGAGGACAAAAGTAAAAAGAGATGGAGATGCAGCTTAAGGCACCATAATTAGTTGCTGTTATGAAATTAATTAACATCTGGCTGGCATTGGCAACTACTGACATTATTGTGGTGTCATGTTACATGATGAGTAAGGGGAGAAGAAAATTTCTAGAAGAATGAAGATCTATTTTTCTGGGCCTGTTCCTACCAACTAGAAACATAGGAAGAAAACCACACAATGTATCTCTTGTCCAGTTTATAAATGTTTCTATCTTCGATGATATCTACCTTTTTTTCCTTACTGTTTTTCTGAGAGTATAAAAACTCCTAAAACTAAACCAAATTTACTCTGTAGTCATGTTTTTGTTTGCACTATACATTCCTTTGCACATCCAATAACACTAGTGCAATTAAAGTTTTACTTGCTGCTCAAATCAGCAGTGATTGGATGTATTTTCCCTGCTAGTTCATACACTAACCTTTCAGAAGTCTAGACTCAGCAATGAAAACAAAAGAAGGAGAAAACTAACCTGATGGAAGGAATCTGTTTTTCACAGAAGCACATTTTTCTGTTTTACTGATTCAAATCAGTCCTTAAAGCCATCCAGATGTTACAGTTTCAGAGGAGCACTAAAGCAGAAACACTCCAGAGCATTTAAAGTCCAAGAGTAATTAAATGTAAAGGAGGTGGAGCATTTATCAGTAGAATTAGTTCAGTTTTTTTAAACATGAACAGGTCAAACTGAACCATACCAAGCTGTGCTTTTGTATTCCTGCTTTTCCTTAAGTAGCTGCACTATGGTTATAAGTTCATTCTAATTATGCTTTCTGCTTGGTAGCATGCCAAAAGGGCCCTTCTTCATCTACTCTGAAATGTTCCTGTTTCCTTCTGTTCTGCCTCAGTAGCTTCTGAACCTGCCACCTAGGTACACACACAACAGCAGATGCATATAACTACACCCTTTACAGAAAAACTTCTGTCTCCAAGGCAAAAATAGAACAGATTGATGAGATCAGTATTAAACTGGTTCCCTCTAATGAGTTAAAGACTCCCATCTGTTCCATATACTAATGTGGTTGAAGTCTGCAAGGAGAAAAAAAGATCAATACAAATTTATGGGCTCTTCATAAGCATTAAATTAACAGCAGAAAAATGCAGGGTTGTGTGAAAGGGATGCTCATGATCCTCCACTGAGGCTTGTAAAGCTAACTGAGCACAAAATTATGTAATTATGGTGTTAAATAAGACTTCTAGGGTAAAATATCTAGAGGATTAAAAAAAATATATATGCTTGCTACAGCTTTGACAATTAAAAAAGCCTTTTCAAAAGGAAGTCTGCGCCATCCATCAATCTGTTTACTATCAGCTACCCCCTCACTCTCTCCCTTTCTGCTTTTCCAGTTTATCATTTTAATCTTCAGCATTTCCAACTCCCCCATCTAATTCCCTGCTGCTGTGTAATTCCCCAGATCTTTACTTCATCAAGGTATAATTTTTTGGTACACAGAGTCAAAGGTTTGTTACATTTCCCCCTTGGACTTTTGACCCCTTTCAAAGATTTTTTTTTAAAGTCCTAATGATTTACTGTCTCCTCCAGCTGTTAAGCCAGACAGTTCCTTCCAAACTGCAACGTACAAATGGTAGGTATTGAGTCTATTGACATGTAAAAAAAAAAAAAAAA
>NW_008238464.1:5285775-5337587 GCF_000691975.1 Corvus brachyrhynchos
TTCTGCTGAAGTCAACCAAAATACAGGTAAGCAGTCATGCTGGCCCAGATCCTCCCCCAAAATCTAAGTCCTCATTCTTTGCTGTTTCATCCAAGTCTAAGAGCTCTCTACCCAATCTGGTGGTTGTCCTAGACACAGCCACAGAGCCTCTTTCTCTTCATACAGTGGATCTCGCAGAGGGTTTTTTGTGAAGTGACCTGTTTCCAATAGGTGAAGAGTCAATGATGCCATGACCTAGCCTAATCTTTTAATCAGAGCTTCTCCTAGGAGATAGGATACATAGGTCTGAACCTTCTTTGCCTTGAAGGGGAAGTGCTCAAAAGGCAGAAATCCTCCCATCTGTTAGCAAATGCTTCAATCACTGGCGATTTAATCAAAAAGGAACACCATACCTACTTCTTGTATGTTATAAAAAGAAAAAATTGTAGTCATGGCTGCATTTTAAAAAATGTCTGGGAAAACATGCTATGAATTTAATTAAAAAGCTTATGAAATCAAGCCCTTTGGAGGGATACAGGCAGAAAAAGACCCTTTTCCATCTTCCCGATGGTGACCTGTGAAGTCTCTCTCCTGCTGAGGCCAGGCAGTAAAACAGATGTGAAGAATTGTCAGTCAGCACAGGAGCCATGGCAGATGATTAGGTAGGGGAGCAGGATTTTCTGGATCTAAATGCCTTCTCAATGTCCCTCTACTCAGCAAAAAGGAAAGGTTGCTGTACTGCAATAGTCTTTCTTGGTAATGAGTCAAAAGTACTTTTATGAATATAGCTTCAAGTATTGCTCCGAGGTGTCAGGGGCATAAATAGAATTTTATCTCATAATACTATAATTAGAATGTTTTCAGGAGTCAGTATGTTCCCTGTTTTTACAGAACTACATAATTCTCAACACAAAGGACTACTTTCCATGTGCAGCTACAGCAACAAACGTGAACAAAAACATTGCTTTTTGGGGATCATGTAAGTTTAGTGACAGGCTTTATTTTCTGTTTGTTAGTAAGTTGCTGAAAAATAGTGCTAGCCTTTACTGTAGTCTAGTTAGCATTGGCACTGAAGACCAACATACAGATTAAAATCAACACTGAGAGTAAACATCAACTATGCATCTACAACTTGGAAGTTAAGGAAGGCAGCTTCTCTAAATTAGAAACAAAGCAGTGTTTAGTTGTCATTGTTTGAAATTTGGTCAATTTTTAAAGTTGGTTCTGCCTACAGAGGTGGCAGAATGGCTGCGGCTTGATTTGTAACAAGACCTTTTTTAGGTTTGGGGCTTTTCAACTGAATCCATTTCTTTTCTCCTTCTCTGCTTTGCAAGAAAGTACTAGGGACCTTTATCTATTCTTCCAGGTTTTCAGATTGCAGAGAAAAAAAATTATATGTACAGCTCCAGTGAGATCCCCGCTAACCATCTGCATTACCTGCGGAGAAGTTAGAGTAGGAATTCAGAGAATAAGTAAAACAAAACCTATAAGGTCATCAGAAAAACACTGCTGAAAAGCCTCAGTGTTCAGAAGCCTTTCATCCTTTCAGATACTCGACATGAGTGAAGTTCAGTCTGGCTAAGAATCACCATTACTTGTATAAGAACTTTATCAACATTTCCCAGATGCACACTAATACCCCATGGCTATAAGCAGTCTAAAGTTTTCTGCTGCTAAAAGACGAGTAAGTGAATGAGTCCTGGTGAGCAGAGGCAGAGGGAAGAGTGGAAAGCTTCCACATTCTGTTTTGAGCCACTACATGTGTCAGTATTTCTATTATGAGTAATGACTCAGAGCCAAAGGAGATAACTGCAAAACATATCATCAAAATCAAATTACAAGGTGAACATAATTTGTTTCTGGGTACAGACATAATTCCCATGTTCTGGTTTGCTGGGAAGCTCTTTGAATCAAGACATTCAGACTCTGTATTGAAATGTATTTAAAACCTTGAGATGATGCTTAGACATCTCTGACCAAGTTCAGAAACACTTGTCCATGTGTTTAATTAACTCTATAAAACTCAGGGAACTACTGTCATTCTCCTTGCAACCATTGCACATCAGTTCTGACCGAGCTGTTCCCATAGCTGAGATCCTAGGTCCCTGTCCCTGTTCAGGTCTTCTCAACTGGGCCAAGATCTGAGCTAAGACCTTCAGCCAGGTTAGCAGGCTGCACACCAACCCAGCAGAGAAGCTCTGCTGAGTTGCCGCATCCAAGCAGGCTCTTCCTGAAAGCACCACAGCTCATTCCAACCTGATTTAAAGGTCTTCCTCCCTCCAGACTGTTTCATATGCATGCATCTTCCTTCATGTCCTGTTGAGGTTTAGGAATGTTCCAACTCCTTTTGTTAGGTCTTGTCACCCCATTAAAATTACTGGATAATAACAGAGTTACAAGGTGCTGAACAAGCTGGTTTGCATACAAGCTCCAGGAGTGCTGCACAGACTAGCCCAGGCCTTGGCTACCTGGTTCTCTTGTGCCTCCACCTGTGCTTCCTCCCCATTCGCCCTCACCAGAGCTGGACTAAGCCCTCTGCCCAGTCTTTTCACTACAGTTTTCTTCTTTTCCCCTTCCCAGCCTCAAGTGGCAGCAATCTTCCTTTTCCTCATGAAGCCATCAGAGCAGAGTTGGTGAACAAGCAGGGTCACGTGGGAATGGGTGGGTGGATGAGGGGGACAGCCAATGCAGATGCAGCAATTCCCATACTTCAGGGAAGGTGGACAAACTCCGGCTGTCATTCTGCTCCACCATGGGGTGAAGCTTCTATCAGGAAATATCTACGGCCCCTCTTGCCATCCAAATGAGATAGAGGAGTGACAGAGACCCAAAAAAGGGGAGAGGTTCATGTCCCAAGTCATGTATCTGAAAATGTGCAGATTCCTTGACTAAAAGGTCTAATAATATTGAAATACTAACTAGTGTGTGATAATACCATTATCAGCACAGTCAATGCTGCTGACAGTATCCTTGTTCACTAAAACAGGACATCTTTAAATATCTCATCAATCCTTGATTCAGAAGGAACCATTGATCTTTTAGTTTAAACCTTGGAACTAGAATTTCACCTATTGTACTCCATATTATCCCCGAACTTTGGCTGAATCTGAATCAAGTATTTCAGAAATATGTCCAGCCAAGTTTCTTAAAGTTCTAAAGTTCTAGCAGTGGGAATACATCACATCTACCTTGAATTGCTTCAGGAGATAGGCATATTCACCATTTAAAACATCTGCAACTTGTTTAAAATTTTTATTTCCTAGCAAAGATCCCAGTCCTGAGTTTTCTGTTGTTGCATTAAAGAGCTGTTGCTTTTCTGAAGCTTTTCCTCCATGTAGGAAGTATTTCCTATCTGTAGGCAATGAGGAAATCACATCTGCAACTTGAATAATTTAAGGTCATTTGTTCAGGTTTCTACCTGTTCTCCAGACTACAGATTAGACTCTTTCAAAACTTTTTCAGCTTTTCAGAAGAATTCTTAAAATTAGGACTTCAAAGCTGAAGTGTTCCCGTGATGGCCTTGCCATCACACAGATGCCCTGCCTCGCCTCCTACCTGTGCCTTTGCTGATACCTCCCAGGTCACATTAGCTCTTTGGCTAACTACCTCAATGGAAATGCCTATCCTGTTAGTTCTACCTTCCTCTTAAGACCTTTTCAATGTCAGCATAGCAGTGTCCTATCTCAAAAGCAGGACCTACATTCTTTGTTTCAAAATCCAGTCTACAGTTGTCTTCAAAGGCCCATAACTCAGATCAACCCACTTACAGAATAATCCAACTCATTCCACATGACTATCTTGTCCCTCTCTTTATTTACTTACCCAGTAGGTTGAGATCATCTGCAAATCTTGCAAGTGATAATTTTCTATTGTCTCCCAGTTGATTGATAGACATATTAAGAATCCCTTTAATTTACTCACGAGGTACATGTTTGATAAGAAAAAGCACATTTACAGGGAAGATTAGCAGGAAGAAAGACTGACATCTGCCATCCAAACAAGTATTTTGATGTTTAGTGCACAAGAGAGAGGACCAACACAGAATAAAGACAACAAAATATTTTAAATTCCAAGTCCCTCCACCCACCATGCATAACTCCTCTACATCAGTTCCTCATTCAGAAAAAGCTTTTTGTCTTCACAAGCTACATATTCTTATTCTTTATTTGAGACAATGCCAATTTCAAAGCAGCAGCTCCATTCCATCTTCTTTAAACACAATGGAAACTTTCCAGGTCATGCATTAGATGCAGGATGAGATTCATGAGATCCTTTACTCTTTATTGTAGTTTTCCAACTGTATATTTATAAAGCATGTAATAAATTTCAAAGTTGATTGTTTAAGCAGGACAATTTTGATATCTCTGGTCCCAGACAGAGGTCCTGAGACTTTCAAAAATTTAAAGCAGGAAATATATACAGGCAAATTCAAAGGCAGCTAATCTGCCTTTGTCATTTTTATTGTTGTGTTCAGCTAGTACACAGAAAGCTTGAAAAGCAGTTGATTAGATCAAACAGATCAGCCCTGGAAGCAACAGGCAACTGCCACTGTCCCAGACACACAGCTAACCATGCTGACCATTGAAAGTCTAAAAGTGATAAGCCCTTGAAAAAATCATTTTTCAGTCTTCCACCCTCCACATTTCTCCATGGGGCAAGCCAGCCTCTATGAGGTTACCCTGAAAGTAAAACAAAAACATGGCAATGATTCAGGGATGCTGATGCAGAAACACATGATTCATCCCTGAAGGGAGAAATCAGACTCCAAGCTTATAAAACAAGCAAGCTGCTTCTCTCATGGGCTTGCAAAAAGAGAAATAGGGGGATCAAAAGAAACCTCAGATGTTCAGTGCCACTAAGGGATAATTCATGAGACCTTAGGACTATATTCTGCTAGGAGAATATACTCTACACTACACAGCAGAATCACAGTACGCTACTACTCACATGGAAAGAAATCAGCTAGTCAATCAAAAGCCAGCATGGTTATGTATTTTATTCCCCTTCCCTGAGCTGAAAGTATTCAAAACACTTTCTTTCCCCCATCTGAGTTTTGTATCAATATTTGCAAATGACCTGAGGAAAAATAAGTGAAGTTATAGAAATATTTTAAGTAAATAAAATAGTGAAACGAATCCTTGCAGTGAGTGGCAGGGAAGTTAGAATGAATACGGAATGCAAAAGTTACTAGAATACTGGCAAACAGAAGGAAATAATTATGATCAAACAGTGAAAAAGACTCCCAGTAGCACACATAGTAATAAAACCATTTACAGATTACTAAGAAAACATTCCCTGACCATAATTGAGGGCATCTATCATTTTGTGGGTGCAAAATTTGGAATATCTGCAGCAAAACCTTAAGGGGGCAGAGTTCAATCTCTTTCTAGTTGAATGCGGTCTCAAAGTACTACCTGTTTCTGTTAGAAGCTGCTGGGAAAGCAAAAACACATTGCAAGCTTTCTCTTTTCCAAGAGAATGTTTCAATCATGGTTGGTAGCTCTCTATTTTGAAATTCTATATTTAAAGTAAACCATTAATTTACATTGTCTTATATTTCTGCTCTCCTGGCATTTATTATAGATTTGTGTTTGGAGTGAAAAGTGGGAATTAGGTTTGCATATTTTTATGCTTGTTACTTTACACAGGCTTCTCTCTGTAATACATGATAGCTCTGGTCCTCAGTGGCCTTATGTTGCTCTCACACGTGTGCCCAGAAGTGCTAGAGAATTGCCACGTTGTGTGTGAGAAAGATGGTTAAATCTACTCATTGCCCTACAGAGCAGGAGATATAATTTATCATCTGGAGTACAGTTGAGTTGCTAGGATCACTATCTGTTCTAAACATAAAGCACATAGCTTCACCCTTGGCACACATTCCTCCATCTCTCCTGGAGATAATGTTTTTTTACAAATCAGAGTGGGAATGGTGGGAACTCCATTTGTATATCAAGCATAGGATTCAGTCAGCCAACCTCATGTCCCTTGCTCAACTTTGAGAAATCACCAGTGATTAAGAACCATTTTTGCACAGACATGTGGGAGTAGCTGTTTACAATCTCACTCTGAAGCAACTCAGTTTCCAGTCTGGGTTTCTTTCTCAAAGGCATTATAGAAATTGCAAGTGTCAGAGGTTTGAACTGGCACAGAAAAAAAAATTCATTAAGTAATTTTTTCATTTATTATTCTGTCATAGATGAGAATAGCAGTAACACATTTGTTGCATAATATATAGTTGAGACACTCTTCTGTCAACTGTTTTACTACAAACAGTTTGAAAGCAAGTTAAAGAACGAAATGCATACTAACAGAGAAATGCTTTAATCGGAGATTGTAAAACAAAACAGAATAGCGGATGAACCAGGTCCTGTTCATCTGTAAGGGCAGCAGTTATGCCATCAGCTGTACCTCACTAGAATTTGTTCAGGGCAATGGGGAGTTTCATGTGAAAAATCAATGGTTCAATCTTCTCCTGTAAACATCAGGTAGCATAGCTGTCTGCAGCATTCTGGCAGATTCAGGACAAGATGGATGAGATTCTTTCTCTGAAATTTTCTCTCTGAAAGCAGAAAAATGACCAGAGGGTGGCATATTAAAAACAGCACAGTCTTTAAAAAAAAACTGTCTAGAACAATTAGAAAAGCCAAGTACATTGTTTACTTTTTTCCTAATGCAAACTGATAGCCACTCCCCAGTGTGATTTGTCTCATCCAAGCTCAAAAAACTATCAAGTAAAGCAGCAACAAACACAAGCTCCAGCAGAGATGAGCTGCCTCATAATAACATACCACTAAGGCAGCTCTTTGCAAGCAAGTATCAACCCTCTGGCTTCCAAGGCAAAGGAGGTAACCCTGGCCCTTCCTAAGGAACTGGGGCAGATCATCATATGAGCAGGTATAGACTGCTGGGTACAAAGAGAGACAGTGGCATTGATTTGAGTGTTCAAGCACTGACTATCACTCCATTCCTACCGAAAGGTGGAAACCCCTGAAGAAGTCACTGACTGCTCTAGGGGCACTGTGAGAGCTCTGGACATCACATGGTCTCACAGGTTCCCTGTGTGTGACATCCTTTGGTACTAGTAACAAGGTGCAGGAAGTGTTAAGTCTCAGTTAAACTCCCATGTAGGTGGAAAAGAGGGTGATGACCCCAGCTCTAGCCATAGTCAAGCAGATGAAGTGGTCAGTGCTGTGACTGACTTACCAAATCTTCTCAAAGAGATATCCTTTTTAGACTGTGACCCTTCCCTTGCAGCATAAAGATGATAGATGGTCATCTGCCTGTTACATCCTCTTTGTCTAAGATGTGCTATATAATTACTTCAGATTGATTTATATACAGGTAATGGATTACAACTCTGGAGCCACTCTTCCCCTTCTATTTCTATTTAATGTCTAAACATTTCTTACAGTATGTTTCCAATTTAATTGAGAAAAGAAAAAGGCAGGAAGAAAGTTACTTTTGCTCAAACTTTATAGTACATTACTGCATAATTTAGATGCAAACTGGAGATTTATTTATAAATTGCAGGCACAACAGCACCTTTCTTCAGTCTATACAAAACTACAAGGTATGACTCACGATTAAGTCATGGCTCACAGACATAAGAGAAATGCTTAAATGCCTTATCTTGTGCTCAGAAACGTTCTACAGTCATTGTGCTCAGTGCACCAGCAAGGTCATATACTTTGCAGCCAGACAAGAGTATTGCAGACTGCCTGAAACATCATCTGTACCCTCTTCTCACTCTGGGAAATGGAAAGGGAGTCTTCCGAAATAGCATTGCCCTCCAGGCTGTATGCAGAGGTCAATACACAACAATGAACTTAAAGACATTGCATCTTTTAATTTGGCCATTGAATACTTCATAAAGGTATTGCCCAAAAAGTCTTGTGTCTCAAAACCATATGTGGTTTAGATGCCCATGGGAATTCTGTGTAGGGGATAAATAAGAAGTGGAGATTTGACCCTTTATGGAGTAGCAGAGTGTATCAGAGATGAGTCAGCCTGTAAGGAACTGATACAACTCTGCATTCAAGGTTGACATAATGAAATTACAGAGTACATTTGAAAGTAATCAGAAGGCAACTCCAATGTTCATTTGGCACAAGATACTCTCTTATCAAAAGAATCAAACTTTGAGAGCCCTAAATAGACTTCTCACATTTCTGTGCAGCCTCAGTTTAATACTCTAAATTGCCCTACAATGGCAATGTAATCAAATAAATAAAGCTTATTCTCTAATGCAATTTACCAAAAAACAAGTTCCATAACAGCTTCTGCACTACAAGAGTATCCAAGTACATGGCTCATCTTCTGAACCTGCATGTGACTTTGAGTCACTGTCTTCATGTCAAAAATGGAGAAAGGAAATTCATACTGACTTGCAAATTAGAAAAAAATTAGTACCAAAAGCATAATGCCTGCGTATCTATGGAAGCCTTTCACCAAACAATATTAATATACATGTAAGTGTATAGGGGCAGAAAACACACAGGTGGCTGGGAATTTTTTTACAAAGAGGCAATTCAGTACAAGGTAACTTGAACCTGCTAAGTTTCTTTATTTCTCATGGTGCAAACATAGGAATTGTCATACCACTAATAACTATAGACCCATTTAGCACACAGCTTTTAAGTTCAGCCTAAGCAGTTTGTATTACTTTCCAACCAGCTGCTGATATGCTGTATGCTTTCAAGGCACCATCCACACCAGGCTATACATACACAACATATTCAACACAAGCAATTGAACTTACTTCTTATGCTTCACATCCTGGCTAAACAAGTGACAAGGGACTTTTCAAGTAATCTGAAGACAGCATTATGGACAGTGTGACCTAATTCCACAAGAGCCTGATATGATAAAAATGAAATGCTCTCTCTAGCAGGGGCTAAGAAACTGTTCCAGTTTTCTACCCTGCACCTCAGTACCACCAGCATCAATATCAATATCTGAGCTGCTCTCCTCTCATAGCCAGCGGAAAAAAGCAGAAGCTCAGGATTCATCTCTTCTTAAAGACATCTCCTCAGGCTTTTCTGAGGTGAGCAGTGCTCAGCAAGAGGTTGGACTAACTGACTTCCACAAGTGCCTACCAACCCAATTTTTTCTACTACTCCACCTAAAACCCAGATGCCTATTTTTCATCACAAAAGCATTTTGTTCCTGAACTAATGCAGCTCCTCACCAACACTAATGAAAGATGCAATGTCCTGATAAGAAAATGAGATAAAACCTCTTTTTCCTGCTAGTAGGAGACAGTATATAAGAAGCCATTAAATCTTTCACAGTAGTAAAGAGTTGAATTACTCCATCTATTGTGGAACATAACTTAGAAGAATTATCTTGTTCTACAGAAGGATATCCATACAGTGTCAACACTCTTCTGGTCTGGACATTTAATGAGGAATCAGGTGAGGAACATAGAAGTTACATGCACATGCTGTAACCCTTATTGTCCTAAGCATTCCATGTGGTACTTTCTTTGGAAGGCCCAATCTCTTTTCCTCCATAGGAGTTGTAAAAATTAAGCCTGTAGATTTGAACTAGAACTGCATAAGGTAAACATCTGCCTGTTTCTTCTTAAATGTAAGATAGATGATTTATTTCATCTAAACCTTAACTATGTACGTCTACGTGAGTTGTCCTGAGCTCCTTATGCTTTAATTAACAAGAGAGGCACAAGGCAATGGTGGCTTACCACACATACTTTTGTTATTTGCTGTTTAAGCCCAGACAGCAGGTCAGCCCCCAGCCCCACAGTGGGTTGTGTGAAAGAATCAGAAGGTAAAAGAGGGAAAAATCATGAGTTGAGATACAACATGAGTTGAGAACAGGGAAAGCAAAAGCTGCACATGTCAGCAAAGCAGAACAAGGAATTTAACCACCACTTCCCATGAGCAGGCAGGTGTTCAGCCATCTCCAGGAAAGCCTGGCTCCATCACATGCAACAGTGACTTGGGAAGCAAACACCATTATTCCAAATGTTCTACCCTTCCTTCTTCTTCCCACAGCTTTATATGCTGAGCACAACATCATATGGTATGGAATGTCCCTCTGGTCACTTGGGGCCAGCTCCCTTCCTGTGTCTCCTTCCAACTCCTTGTGCACCCCCAGCCCCTGCACTGGTGGGGTGAGAGGCAGAAAAGGCCTTGACATTGTGAAACCCTGCTCAGCCATAGCTAAAACATGCTTTCTGTTATCAACACTGTTTCCCAGGAATCTAAAACACAGCCCCTTTGCACCTACTATGAAGAAAATTAACTCTGCCCCAAGGAAAACAAACACACACCTAGTTTGGAAAGGAGTCTTCTCTACAGAAGAAGTTTGTTTCTTTCCATTTACAGGAGTCAGAGTTTCCTTGGGTAGTGAAAAGATAAAGAAAAAGCTGTACATCTAAATAGAGTACAAAGGAACACCAGCTGATGAGCCTGGACATGTCCTGCACACACTAACTGCCATAGCAGGGGCAGTCACTATTAAAGTGCCTTCCTTGCAAAGGCCGTCACTGAAAAAGCAAATTCCCTCTTCAAGGGAATATAAATTTAGTAATGTTTGATTTCTGGTTTAGGCTGGAGTTCTGTGTGCAGATGTGGAAAGAATAAGATTACTGTTACTTTAAAAAGCCATAATTTTTACTAAAGACTAGGTAGTTTTAAGGTGCATTTAAGCCTCAGTTTACCATTGCTTATCAAGTTGTTGCCCAGAACATATTTACATAAAGAAGTGGAGTTTTCAGGGGTTTTTTTAAATGCATTAATGCTGCTTTGACTTTCCATGTTCCATGCTGGCACTTTATTTCATAAAATGACACTTAATTTTCACTGATGTCTTTTTATAAGCATGGCAATAAAACAAACAATTTGGTGTTGGACTTGAGTCACAAATGTGTATTATGTCTCAAATACACCCTTGTGACTTTCTTGTCTGGAGAAAAGAAGTCCTGGGGGGAACCTAATAGCAATTTTCCTATAGTTAAGAGAAGATGAGAGACAGAGTGAGGCTCATTAATGAGGGAATGTAGGAGAACAAATGACAGTAATCACAAATTGAAACAGAGGAAGACCTAACTGGATATAAGGAAAAAAATAATACAATGACATTTCGAGCTTTCAGTCACTACACAGAATACCATTTTTGAATGCCCTAATGACAAAGAGGTCTTGAAATTCCTACATGGGAGGAGTTGTTTTCTGGCTCACCAGTACCTGAAAACCATGTATTCCCTTTCTCCATCCATGGAATTTCTCTTAGGAAGGTTCAAAATGCATCACAAGAATTTATTATTATATTTACAAATGTGCTGTGTCTTTTTTCTGCTAAGAAGAAGAAGAAAACCACAGTTTCCACAATAAAATTATTCCTCTTTGAAAGGGAAAATCCCATATAAAATAAAGTCTGTTCTGTAATCCAGGTAATTTGATGATAAAAATGCCTTCACTCCACGAGTAAATGTCTAAAGGAGAGCAGCAGACTTTCTGCTGCTTTTATTGATTTTGGGTTTTGCTGTGCACTGTCTAGTTGTACACAGTGTCAGCTTTTCATTTTATCTTTTCCCTGTGCTAATCTAGTGGAAGACATTGTACAAATTAGAATTGAGATCCTTAAGATTAAGATTCATAGTTATGGGCTTTTCCAGTGTCTTTAAGTAATTTAATAAAGCAGTGTATCTGTCAGATTGATGGACGTTGTTCAGATAAGTTCAGCTTTTGAAGATACACCAGACTAATTTCTCCAAGTGAAGACTACATGCTGCACAGAAGAAGAAGAAGAAAAAGAAAAAAGAAAGTAATATTCATAGATATTTCAGGAAGGCAAAAATTTGACTGTGAGAGGACATTACAGTGAGGGAAATTTATTTTCTCTTCCATATCTCTAAAAAGTCCTCATAATTGAAAGATAAATTTCCGTTTTTTTCTTTCTTTGTTTCTTTTTTTTTTTTCCCTAATATATCTCTTCCACTTACCTGAAAGCATACAATATTTCTTTTGTATTGCTTTACTGGCAGCAGAGAGTAAAGGAGGACAGATGGAGCACTCAGCACTATCCCTCAGCACAGTTCATAGGAAGCTTTGCTACACCAAGACTGGCCCAAGAGAAGAATCTTAACTTGGGGGTCCAGCATTCCAATAGTAGGACTTGGACCTTTCACGTCTTCCACCCCTTTGGTAAGGAACAATATAGAAAAAATTGTCAAAAGTGTATGGAAAGATCCCTTATCACATGCACAGCTGCCTTTTGCTTAACCAAGATTCTGCTTTCCTTATGACAACCCCACTGGTTCAGAAAATTAAGAAGCATTCATATTAACAGTTATTATGAGCACTGCAAAGAAAGGATTTAAGTCAAAATAGGGGGTGAAAACTAAATTAACCATAGCTTGTGGGCAAAGGCATTTGTGGGTAAATGCATCAGTAATCATTTAACCACTCACTCAATGTGTTCAGATGGCTGGAGCATTCAAAGCAATCAAAAATTTTCACTAATTAGACTGTTTATCCACAGGTATCCAAAGCATTTTGTAAAGTCATGAAGTAAAGAAACAAATGACCCTGTGTTAGATAACTGTCTCTTGCATTTTTGGGGCCAAGCAGTGAAGTTTCCAAATATTTTATACTTGTGTATTGCTTCACACATTGTTTTGAACAACCATACCCATGATTCTCCACCTACAGAGCCAGAAAAGCTCATGGCTAAGAGTGTGGGAATTATCAGTCTTTCACCTTGGTGGCTCTAATCTTCTGCTTTATAAATCAGAAATAACAATGCCACCATTTTTTTCTGAAACATTTTAAATATTATGGGCCTTATCTACAAGCAACTAATTCTACAAGCCACATATTGTAGCCTGGCCCCACTGAGGTCCATGAGAAAGTGCCTGTCTATTTCAGAAAGGACAGATTTTTCACTCACTGACTTGAACAACAGATCAGACCTTATTGCTAAGGCAGAATTAAAAAATTATTACTATTTTTAAATCTGTTGGCATTTACTTGAAGTACAAAACAACTTGCCATGTCAATTCTATCTCAGCAGTGGATAAGCATAGGCTTAACACTTACAGTGGTTGGCAGAGTGTCATGTTTCAGGTGGGTCTGTAGGTGAGTGTCTGTTGGAGCAGCAATCACACATCCTAGTAGAGATGTAATAGGCAGCAGACAGTGGGTTTTTGAACTGACATATTATAGTTGTATGCATGCAGTTGCTGCTTACATTAAACCCTCAGAAAAACTTCTCTTCCAGAAAGTTTTGTCAATGTTTTAATATCTTTTTAGACGGTGGTATAGGTTCAGCACCAGCATGTGGGAAAACTCTTTCAGCAATTAAAAGGATCTTGCACAATCACTGAATAGGTATTATTAGATTCCTGTATATCCACTGAGGTTTCACAAAGTTCTGTGTGGTGTCACACAACTTCATTTTAGATGACTGAAAGTAGCCCATTCTGACATTAACACCATATGGCATCTAGCAGCTTACCATAAATGAAGATGAGTTGGCCTCTGTCAGGCTAGAACAAATATAAAGAATGACATTGCTCACTGTTTATCAGCATGAGAAATATTATACTTGATAGAAACTATTTTGATAATGATTCATCGTGTTAATTTAATAATTATTCCCTCTTCCTTTTACAAGGAGAAAATATCATTCTGGCAACGAACAGAGAAACAATAAATTGGGGCAATAATTCGAATAAGAAGAACACACTAAAATCTTGACCAGCATATCTAAGACCAGATACCAGCAACTGGATAAAGTCGTATCCAACACCTCTGCAGAGGTACAGATAGAACCTGCACTTCCTCTTTACTCCATTGGCTTTTGGTAACAAATCATCATGCTTGAAAATTAGGCCTTTTGTCATGCAAGTATTGTCTCAGATATAAATGACTGATTTTAAGAATATGGTTATAGCATATTTCTTCTCATTTCACTGGAAGACAAGATTTAAACAGGTTAGAGTTTGGCACAGTACGTAAATGTATTTTGAGTGCCAAAGAAGATTAAAGTGGGAGCAATAATGGTTGAACCAGTTCAGGGAAGATTAATCCACAGCGAGATTTTAAATACAAACACCCTTCAGACCAAGAAGTCCCACTACTACCTATGCTCAGAATGTGAAAGAGATACTACGAGAATCATAGAATCCTAGAATATTCTGAGTTGGAAGGGACCCCCAACGATCCTTGAGTCCAACTCCTGGGCAGGGCCAGAAGTCACACCATTTGTCTGGGAGCATTGTTCAAATGCTTCTTGAACTCTTGTCAGGCTGGTGCTGTGACTACTTCCCTGGGGAGCCTGTTCCAGTGCCCAAACACTGTCTGGTGAAGAAATTTTTCCTGATATCCAACCTAAACCTCCCCTGACTCAGCTTCATGCCTTTTCCTTGGGTCCCATTAATGGTCACCACAGAGAAGATATCAGTGTCTTTCCCCTGCACTTTCCCTCATGAGGATATTGAAGACTGCGGTGAGGTCTCCCCTCAGTCTTCTCTTCTCCAGGCTGAACAGACCAAGTGACCTCAGCTGGTCCTCATATGGCTTCTCCTCAAGGCCCTTCACCATCTTTATTCCCTCCTTTGGATGCTCTCTAATAGTTCAATATCTTTTTTGTATTGTGGCACCCAAAGCTGCCCCCAGCACTCGAGGTGAGGCTGCCCCAGTGCAGAGCAGAGCGGGACAATCCCCTCCCTTGCCCGGCTGGCGATGCTGTGCCTGATGCCCCCCAGGACAGGGTTGGCCCTCCTGGCTGCCAGGGCACCGCTGACTCAGGTTCAACTTGACATTGACCAAGAAAGTATGCTGCTCCCCATCACATTTTCCTGATCATTTTTGAATAAATATAATGGTGGCAATTTAATAATGGGATATTTCGTCTGACCCAATTCTTTTATTCAATCTTGAGATCAAGAGAGTAAAAAAAGGAAAAATGGCTAAACAAATGAAAGTGCCAGTAGTCGCAGCCTTCAGTGCTCGGTGACCTCCTCATGGCCCTGAACTTTGTCCTGATTTATATGCGCTATTTTTTCATCTGAAATTTTGCTAAATGTTTCAGAATTAAATTCAATTACTTTAAAAGGATCGATAATGTTGTAAGACATCTCAGAGTAAAGACTGTGCCTGAAATAAATTCTTAACTTCTTTTTTGGAGGGAAAGATATTTGGAATACGCTTGCATGTATGTTCGAAAAATATTAAAGATGTCCCTGAATAAGATTAAATGCTAGCTCTTTGGGTCCTAATATCTTGGCATGCTGCCAGACAGCAATCTTAGTGATTGAGTCATTTTGTATAGGGAGACGTTCTTCAGATAATGCCCGAGTGAGTCACGAGATCTAATTCCATTAAAAAGAGTCATGAGGCCGACAATCTTAATTACATTTATGCTACTAAGCAGAGGAATGCTTAATGGAAAAGGAAAAGAATAACTCATTTTGAGTCCCTTCCAATGGAATCAGAATAGAAGGAGCATTGCCCATACCTGAAATATTAATTTCTGCAGTCTTCCAGCTGTGAGCTCCACAAGAGCTGGAATGGTCACAATACCATTAGTGAGATTAGAAATGTGGGGTGTGGGGTGGAAGATGCTAGAAGTGATGGTCTGGTGCTTTCCAGAGATTGTAACCTCTGCCTATCTCACTGTGAATGAAATTCTCTTAGATAAGTTCACATGACAAAATAAAACAATTTAATGACTGCTAAGTCTAGATAAACATAGAGTCAGGCACCCCTTCCATTACTCATACAGGCAGAATCCACATTTTACTGTGCTAATCAAAGAGTAGCCTTGTTTTCTGTGTCAGCTGGATGTAACAGAGATGGGGTTTTACTCAGACAACATAAGTAAGGAAAGAATTGTATTTTACACTGTGTTAAACAGCAATTATTTAGAAGATCTGTCTCATAATTTCATGGTTTCTTTAAGACTTAAGAGCTATTCAGAGATTGGCATTTTTTGAAGTCAAAATAAAAATAAATTCCCAAATAATTTTGCTATATTTTCTACTATCCAAAAGGCCCAAAAAGGAGGATAATTAATCTGCATATTTTTTAATAATCCAGTCTTTATACTGGGGTTCTTGAGTTTCATATAAGACAGGGAGATTTCATTCTGCATCCTTCCTTTTTACCTTCATTTGTGAGTACCCCAAAGGAAGCATAAAAAACGGCACCAGGACAGTGTACACCACATGAGGGTGAAACCACAGTAACCTGCCTCACTTGTAGCAAGCCAAGCCACCCGTCACGTGTGGCAGGAGCTCTGCTCCATCTGCACCAGCAAGCAGCACAGCACAGCACAGCACCAGGGCTGCAGAGAGGCTGCTGAGGAGCCCCTGCCCACACCGTTTGTGTGTCAGGGCATTGCTTTGGGCTGCTGCAGCTCCAGGACCCAAAAGCCCACGGGCAGCCAGAGCTCACTGGGTGTGTCCCTGCAGCACAGCTGACAGAGACAGGCCAGCAAAAGGACTGCAACATTCATAGACCCTTGAAAATTAGTGACATAGGGGACAAAGGTTCAGTTAGCACTTCCATTAGTCATGAAATTAATATTTTAATCTCTGAACTCCTTAACTACAACGTTTAACGTAATTACTTGACTGCATGTTCCTGCAACTAATTAAAAATAGTCATCATTAAAATCTGGTAAAACAAACTTAATTTACTACTTCATACCTGGTCTTGACTGAAAAGGTGGTTTAATGCCTTGACATAACTAAATTGGTTGTATGCTCCAGACTGCTGAAGCAAGTCTCATATAACAAGATGATCTGTCTTCAAGTCATTTTTGTCTTGACAGTTGCAGACAATGATTTCATCAAGTCTAGCACCAAAATGCCCTATTTTCTTCTCAAACAAATCCTAATCTTGTAATCTCAGGGGAAAATAATAAAGTGTGAAAAGGTAGCACTTCAATCAGTGAATTTTAAAAGCCTTCATCATACAGTGTTTATTTTGTGTCAGAGCAATTAGGTTGTAAAAAATCATAGCAAATAATGAGAGTGTTACTTTAGTCACTGATGTCATCTGAAAAATCACCTTTAGTACCTTTAGTTTCTTCAAATCAGATTTAATTTCTTCATACCACTCTGGAAATAATTCACAGATTCATATTTTATTTTCATTGTGCCTCCTGATATTGAGAAGACAATGATACTGAGCCATAGGCATCTCGGGTTGAGACTATGAACAGAGAGGGACAGGAGGAATGAGTCTTCAGTGTGTTTGGTGTCCCAAAGGACATCTATTCTAGAGGGCATATCTTGCAAGAGCCATGCAGGATGATTTGCCCACCTTGCCGAAGACAGCCTGCAGTAGAGCCAGGTATGGAGCCTGTTTCTCAGTCTCACTCCAGGGTTTTAATACCATCCTTCTGATCCAGTTTTTGCACAATCACAATTTACTATTTGTGAAAAAATTATGGGATATAGATGCAAAATCAAATTAAATCACAGGTTATACTAATATCAACAGAGATGTCTGCCTTTGTTCCAGCAATGGGTTATAACCCCTTCTTGTTATCCGAAAGCTTGTATCCAGCATGCTAACAGAAATGAGAGCAACATAAAAGCAAATAGTAATTCAAACTACTGATGTCAAGAGGTGTCTCCTTTTATTGATACTTGATCACTTGATACTTATTTGTACAGCTGACTGAAACATAAACCTTTCCTAAGAATACCTAAATATATCTCTTACCTCATGCAATTAACTACAGTTGTTTGAAAAATACTCACAGAAATAATTAGGAATATTTACATACTATGGTATTTCTTAAATTCTTGGAGTAGAATTTTAGTTCTGTCTTTTCAGATAGACATTCTAGTGGAACAGAGAGGTCAGAAAGTCCTGCAAGAAAACAATAGTAAACACAATCTAAAAACCTTAAGAAGAGTCCACCAATTCCACCCTCACTTGTGTGCCACAGAGCTCCTGCCAAAATGGTGAGCTCTGTCACACTCCTCCACTATGACCTTTGCAGGACATCAGAACAGTGATAGGAGAACTGGCACAAACACAGACACAATGTGCTTAAAAAGCAAGGTAGAGGCAGCAATTGAAAATTCGTAAAAGCATCCTACAAAAACACAGTCCTAAAGCTGCAGTGCTGTTTTGTTCTCTCCTCCAACACAATGTTTGCTGAACAGTAACTCGTCCTAATGAATTCATAAGATAAATGGTCATTGGTCAATCAAAGTACAACCCAATCCTTCATGGCAATTCACAGGAAAAATGTAACAAGAATGCGAAGGGCTTAAAGATTAATAACAATTTAAAAATTAATTAAAATGCTTGTAAGAAAAATCTCCCTAAAGCAGTCTTCAGTTTGGTCTGCTCCAGCAAATTCATTTTTTAAACTAGCTATTAAAATATAAACTGCCCTGTGAAATATTTTCATCATCTTCTCACAGCCCCTTCCTGAATTTGTTCCAGCAGAGCTATTAGCAGTGATTGAAGGTGAGACAGACAAGACTAAGCTCTCCAGAGAACAAGGCGAGAGACACCTTTCTGCCCTCAACCCATCAACTATAATGAATGATAGGCACAGTGCATGACAGGGACTGAAATAGGAGACTGTGACAAAGACAGGCTTCAGAGTGCTTCAGAATAATTCATTCAGTTGCATTTGGCAGCAGCAGATCATAATATTTTTTGTGTAGCTACACTGTCAATGCAAAAAAATAAAAACATGGGGTGGCATTTGCATGCTGATTCTGTTACAGTCAGAAAGAAAGGAAGAGTGAGTTAATCAGATGTTTTGTTTACATTCTTCCTCCTGTTTCCTGCTGCCCATAAGCACATGGAGCAGTATGAGACAGACACATGAGGCTGACTGGGGAGCAAGGTCTAATTCGCGATATGTTGATTACAGATACTTCTCTCTCCCTCACAAGACAGTCCATGCTAGAAAAACCCACACATTTATTCATCAGCTGTGTTTGGAGTCTGTAATTGTCCCTTTGCTGAAAGAAGAGTTGGAAACATGACATCACTCTTTGAGAGAGGAAAGAGAGCAGGGAGAAGAAACTCAGAGAGATCCAGACCTGATTTGGAAATCAGATTTCAAGAAGACAAGTTGCAACCCAGCCACCAACCCACAGCTGCTATCACATCACATCACATCACATCACAGTGAGTCTGTCTGTGCTTTACCTGCTGAAATCAGTGCCCCCAGGACCCCAATGCCTGTCTGTCCACACAGGCTCACAGGCAGCAGCTTGTCCCAGCCAGGCAGAGCTCCATTGAAGCAGCGTGTAGCCCAGACTGAATTCAAGAAAGCCATGTCACTTGCTTGGTAGAGGATTTCTGCAAGGGTCTGCCACAGGGGGTGGTGAGGCCAGACAGTATTGTGTGTTTGAAAGAAATGAGATCCAAAAATGGACCCTGAGAGCAGCGGTACTCTCTAACATCCCTAACACAGGCCACTCTGGACAGCCGGGAGCCTGGGGAGATGGAAATATAAGAGACCAAGCTCCCAGGCAAGCCCTGGGCCTCATGACTCCTATCACATCCATCAGGGCATTTCCTATGTTCAGGTTCTTCTCCATCTCTGATGGGTTTGAGCTAAAAGGAATACATCAAAACCACGAATTTCATGACACCCAGTGCAGACACAAATTCCTTTCAATATTAGTGACAAAAGCATTCATCTAGGATATAGAAAAATAAATACAATCATTTATTCAATGACTTAAGCAGGTTCAAACTTTCATTCCTCATTCCTTGCGCATCGCTAACATAGAAGCCATTTCAGAAGACAGACAATTTTACCACTTCCCATTGGAAAAACCAGCACAGAGAAAAGAAACAAGCATTGTGCTAAACAGAGCACTCACCCTCCTCTGAGGCTTGTTTCGGCACATCTTGGTATTATAATGAATAGTATTTATACAAGAGGTACAAAATGTTTTTCATGGCAGAACTGGTACAGCCAATGGGCTATGCGGGGACTTTCCTTAAAAATGGAAGATGTGGTTTTGAATTCCCGTCAGACAGGAGAGGGGACAGAAATTCTGTCTATCACATCACAGATGACTGCCCTGAACACTGAGCTTATTGCTAGGGAGGAGGAAAGATACTTCTTCTGGTGGCATTATACAACCATGATCCCCCACTGTACTTAGACTGAAAATGAGCACAGCTTTCATGAGTTTTGCTCAAGGAGTCCCCAGGGGAGAAAGGCACTTTTCTCAGGCAGAGGACAGACTGGCTCAGCAGGCTGCTTGTCAGGCTCCTCCATGTGGGGTTATTCAGCATCCCCATCCTCTGCACAGAGGTGGTCACTATTCAAAAACTGAGGGCTGATGACCATTTTAGGAGCTCAGCAGCTAATGCTCCCCTAGGACAACCTTCCCAGTCCAATTTGTGACCTCCTGACAGAGACGGCTAAAAATAAATCCTTCCTTCTGCATACTAACACACTGACTGGGACAATCTGCAACCCTCTTCCTTTGATCTAAGCAAAAAGATAAAAGATGATGGATGACAACAGGTAATTTATGAGCTTTTTCAGCATGTTTGGTTCTGTCTAGCAATTTGAATTGTATTTCCCACACAGTTTGCTACCAAAAAGCACTAATGAATTTAAGCAAATAGAACACAATCTCCTGAATATGAAAATACAGCAAGTATGGCTTCACAATGTATGCACAAAAAAAGATTCGGATATTTGCTAGGCAAAAATATCCCCACAACAGCAATAAATATGGTTCAACAAAGCTAATTTCAATATGTTAAATTCTTTTACTGAAGAATTTAAAAAAAACCCAGCATGCCAGTGAAATACCTTTGGCTTTCAATGTACCTACATGGGATGAAACAGAGACCATCTAACAAATGCGCATTTATCAGTAAGTGCCACTGTTTGCCTGTCCATTACAGTTACCAAATCCCACCACTGCCTTTCATTGGAGACACAGTATAATTGTCAGTAGGAGCTAGAGCTGAAGTACATCTGTAAAAACAGAGTATCTCTCTCATATTAATTGTTTCATATAATTGGCCAAGGAAATCTTTTTAAATGGCACAACAAAAACATTGCTGCTATTGGCCATTTAGTTTGGAAATGCTGTACAGAGCCATCATTTCTATTCAAACATGGGGATACTGCAAGGGGTTTGACTCAGGGTCTCAATGTGGATGGGAAAGTTCAGTATGTGCTTTCCCCACACTGAAAGCCATGAATGAGAAAAGATGAGTGGTCACCTGATGTTATGTGATGAGTATTTGGAATTTCCAAGGCTACTTCAACCACAAATTCTTTAGGTTCACTCATTAGTAAGAAAAAGTATTCTTCAGATTTTTGTATTACCAGAAATTTGACACTTTATATACACCCAAAAAGGAAAATTGAAATCTCCTAGGGATCCAATTGGAGCAGCAGATCCCATACAACTTCAGGGCTGACTGGGAGTTTATCATTGCCACAGCCATGGTCCTCCAGCTCAGGGCCCTGTGATCTCCTTAGCCCATCATCAGTGTGGAAGACAGAGACAAAGAAAGCATGAAACACCTCTGCCTTGTCTATGTCCCTGTTTATTAGGTGACCATCCTCATTCTGTAATGGGCTGATGTTATTTCTGCACTACCTCTTGCTATTAACATACATATTTAGATTTATATATGTGTGTGTGTGTGTGTATATTTAAATATATTAAATACAACCACATTTTATGAAGTTGCAATCCAATGCCTTTCAAACTGTTACCTTTGAATCAAATTATAGGTTTTCAGCAAACTAATAAACCAATTAATTTTATGTCATTCTGTTCTCAAATTCTGTTCAGCCTTAAACCAGGCATGAGTGCTTTACTTGAAAAGGTCATCCTGTGCTTGCTTATGAAACTCATTTCAACCCATGCATAAACTCAAAACCAGCTCCTCCATTTACACTCCCTTGGCCGGGAACAAGTGGCACAGGCTGCCTGGGCTCACAGTGGCTCCTAATTCAAAAGCAGGGTAGGTAGAACATGAATATGTGGAAATGCTTAATAAATATTTACCTGTCTGAAGCATCTACTGCTCTTTCCAATGAGCCAAAATCCCTCACACAGCTGGTACTTCCCGGGAAACAGGTAACAAACTTTTCTGAACCTGGAGGGGTGTCTCCTCCTGCAAGTTTTACTGAATTCAGGGGAAATATTTGCAGAGGAGGGAGCTGCCTAGCATTAGGAAGAAAGTCATGTGGTCCTGAACAAAATGGAGACAGAAGTTTCCAAGCATGTTTGTAACACAGTGAAGTGAGATATAGCAGCTGCTGTGACTGGCTACCCAAAGAGCTTGGCCAAGTTAGCTCACCTGGAGCCAGACTAGGGGTAGAGCTCATTTTAAGATGCACCTAATATAAGTATTTGCACGTAAATGTATTCATATGAGCAAGGATTTGAAGCAGGTACTCTTTGAGTAGGTGGAGACCTTGAGCTTAATTCAGCTGCCCAAACACCATGCCTGTTACAAAGCCTTGCTGTTGAGATCTCCCTGGGAGGGCTGGCAAATACAGCAGGCACAGGACCTGCCAGAGGCCCACGCCCCTCCAGGGCAGCCACCAGAGGCCAGCAGAATAACTAGGGCATCTCACCAACACTTAGACAACCATGCCCTTGGTTCATGTGGAAAACTGCTTGCCTGTACCTAAATGTAGGTGTTTTAGTCTGAAGCTGATTAAGGCTCATGAGGATCTACCCATGGTACCTCTGCACTGGAGGTACACTCCTGCCCTGCCTTTTTCTGTGTCCATAGGGGATCCAAAACATGAAAAGCAACACTGTTCCTGTGTCCACAGGTGCTGATATCTATGCATGCAATATGACACATCTCTGTCACTATTTTAGCATTCACAGGAATACTAACTGTGCACAGAAGAAAAAACAGTCCCAATTCAAGAAACCTAACAATAATGACAGTCTCTTCTATATATACATCCCTCTTTTTTTCCAGAAAATACATTTACAGGTATCCACAACAAGTATGCAAGCTACTCATTTCCCTATAGAACACTTCCTTTTATTTTTCAATACCTAGCATTTTAAAAGGTTTGACCAGTCTAACAGCATTTTTACAGGCAGAAAAAATATAAAACTTTTTAGTATACAAAACTGAAACAAGCATCTCGTTTTGTGTATTGATTCCTCTCAAAACACTTTGAGGCCCGCAGAGAGCTTGAATAAGAAATTCTGATGAATGCTTTTTCTCATTTCCCTCTCAGAAACTAAACAGCATAAATAAAATAAATAGCAAAGCAGTCTCTTTCTTCTGCATGACACACAAGCAAAAATGGCATAAATCATCTTTAAGATTTCCATGGGCAAAGTTTGCTCAGAGCTGTTTGCCTATCAGTTTACAAATGAGGGTTTAATCTTTTACATGTCAAAGGTAACAAGTAGGAAAAGGGAAAGGTTTATTAAAAGTCATTATTAGTTTGCTTCAGATCCAAACAGAACCTGCTTCTTGGAAACCTGTGGAATAAATACCCAGCTGTTCATTTCAGCCCTAAATGGAGTCACCCTGAACACAGCCTAATTGGCTCCTCCATTTACACTCAATGCATTTGCATCTTGCTGTTGCAGTAGGGCAGAGCCAACATTCCCAGGCTTACCACACCCAGATGTTTTTTATTTATAAACCGAAATCTGAATTTTATCTGTGTCTAATACTCAATTTCAAGACTATTACACCATCTAATGTCTTTTTTCCCCTAAATTACTGCTTGGTATCCTCAACCTTAACAGCATGCTGATATGATTTGTATTTTGTGAACTGTCAGAGACTGTATTTTTATTGCGGGTGCAATGACTGCAATGAATGTGTGACTCATCACCACATCTTTTATTGATGGGGCTGGGGGTTACACTGCAGGACATTAGCAGAGAAAGAAAGATAATTTGCAAATTAAACTCTGTGGAAAGAACAGCATCTTGCAGGAGACTGTGGCCAGAAATTAGGTGCCTCCTAGAGATGTTGATCTTTTACAATCATATTCTCATTGGTTTAGCATTTTCAGCCTTTGGTCTGATTTTATTTCTTAGTCACAGTCAGTTCTCTTTCTCTTAGCCCAGCCATGTTGTCATTGCTTTACATCAAAATAAAACAACTTAAATACCAAACACACAGTGACAGGCAATTCACTATTTGTATCTTCTTGAAAGCCTTTTCACATACAGTTAATCAATGCAGAAGTAAATCACTGCTCCTGAATCTCTCTTCTCCAAACACCTAGGCACCCTGATTTGCTCACCTATTTTGTTTTTGTTCTCCAGATTTCTAAACCAAACCAACATCCAGGCACTACCTGTGGCCATATTCTCACGGAATATATACTACTTCCTTTCTGTAAAATTGCAGTAAACAAACCCAGAGCCTGATGAAGACCAAGTGTTTGACAAAGACTGTGCACTTCTCATGAAGTAACAAGATCTTTCTCAGCTCCCCATTAAAACACTCTCCCCAAAACTTCCACAGGCCAGACAGCAATGAATTAACGGAGCCATGTAGACCTACCATTTAAGTTGGCAACCTACAGTTATCTCAGGTGAGGCAGACTCTATAAGAGGAGAAAGGGCTGCAGGTAATTGTAAAATACTCATGTCCCCTCCCAGTGACAAGCTGGTTCAGGAACAGTGGGATACTTATTAGTCAAATAGAGAAGTTGCTGGTTTGGCCTTTGCTAAAAAGACTTATTCATGAGAGGTTTTGTCAGGAGCTGTTTTAGCAGTGTGTGAGAGATAGAAAGTGAATTGGAGAGGATCAAGGATGGGACAGAATCACAGAATCAGTGAGGCTGGAAAGGATCTCTGAGATCATTGACTCCAGCCTATGACTGAACACCACCATGCCAACAAGACCATGGCACTCAGTGCTACATCCAGACATTCCTTAAACACCTCCAGGGACAGCGACTGCACCACCTCCCTGGGCAGCCAATTCCAATGTCTAATCACCCTTTCTGTGAAGAACTTCTTCCTAAAGTCCAACCTAAACCCCTCCTGGTGCAGCTTAAGTCTACATCCTCTTGTCCTGTCGCTGGTTGCCTGGGAGAAAAGGCCAGGTTTGGATAGTTGGCGACTACAGGGGTGGCTTCTGTAAGAAGCTTTTAGAAGCTTCCTCCATGTCCAGTGGAGCCAGTGCCAGCCAGCTCCAGGACAGACTCACCACTGGCCAAGGCCAAGCCAATCAGCGACAGCAACACCTCTAGGATAACAGATTTTAAGAAGGGTGAAAGTTACAGCACAACACCAACTGCAGACAGAGAGGGGAGTGAGTGTATGTGGGAGCAGCAGCCCTGCAGACACCAAGGTCAGTGCGGAAGGAAGGGGAGGAGGTGCTCCAGGAACCAGAGCAGAGATTCCCCTGCAGCCCGTGGTGCAGCTCATGGTGAGGCAGCTGTGCCCCTGCAGCCCATGGAAGTCCACAGCGAAGTAGAGATCCACCTGCAACCTCTGGAGGACCCCATGATGGTAAGTGGTGAGTGATAGCTCCCTGTTCCTTATCTCGACCCACAAGCCTTTCGTTGTATTTTCTCTTGTCTGCCCAGCTGAGGAGGGAAGTGATAGAGGGGTTTTGGTGGGTACCTGGCATCCAGCCAGGGTCAAAACACCACAGGGGAAAGTAATACTAAATTTGTGGCAAATTACTTGGGACTGAAACTTAAACATAATCTAAATCTACTTAATTCTTCTGGCCATTTAAATTAGACATTAAATAACAAATTTCAGTGTGATGAGTATTCTGAGACCAGATAAGAATCCAGAGATCAAATAGGCAAAAAAAGCTCATGTAGAGCCCAAGGCAATTTTCAGGATTCTTTGGAGCCATCACATACACTAACTGCTTTGGAAAGACCAGACACAACTTGACGGTAACTAGGAATTCTTCTTTCACTTACAGAAAATGATCCCACAGGTCCCATCTTGCAAGCACTTTAACCTGAATAAGTTATACTACTTAAACCCAAACACACTGTCCTCAGCTTGACTCAGTGTTCACAAAGCAATGAATACTGTCTTGCTGCCAGACACACAGCTCTTTAAAAATGACAGTATTGAATTTTGCCATTTCTTTGTTTGTTGATTATTTGATTGTGCATTTCATTAGCATATTTTTGAAAAGTTTTGAATAGCTCTGTGCAGCTGTCCTTTCAATTCATAGGTGGAGTCTAGATAAATTCATAAATACTTTTCCAAATATAGTAGTGTCCAGGAAAGATCATAAACCACTACAACTAAATAATAAACATACTGGATGTCTCACAAGTTGCTAGCGTTCCAAAAGCTATATTTAAAAGGTGGAATGAGCAAGTTTAAGGCAGAGGTACTTAAATTAAAAAAAAAAAAAGGAAGAAGGAGAAGAAAGCAACATGATTTAACATGAATTATTTTGGCTATGCCTGAGTGAGCACACAAGGCTAACCACCCAAGGCCACCACCAGTTTTAAGCATGTGCTGACATCACCACTCAACCTGTTCAATGCAGTGCTACAGTTGGCTTGATTTTGGAAAAAAAAAGGTTTGCAGGGTACCTTTAGCAGCAGTGGCCTAGTAACCAGCTCATCAAAGTAGTGGCACAATATAGACTGTCTTCCAGGACAATGAGGTACTAACCATGACTTCTGTAAAATTGAAAACAAAACTGAAAAATGCAGCTCTGTTGAATATCTAAGGCATTTCCCTTGAAACAGCTATTCTAATGAAGTCTAGCTTGCTATCAGTTGAGGGTATGTATGTGGCAGATTAAACACATGTTTCTGGAGCACTCTGGGAGCCCACTGAAACCCAACCAGCCTATAAATGACAGGCAACCTTCTTTTTTTTCTAATGCAGCCCATGTACTTCTCTTTGAATGCTTTTTAAAGAACTATTATTTTAACCTACAAAGGGTTTTTGCTACTGTTAGCTTCCACAAATACTGCACAAAGAAAGAATAAACCCATTACACCAATTTTTTCTGCTTTTATCCTTTGATGAGCTTGGGGAGGGAAAAATGAGAAAGAAAAATCTCCCAACAGGCAGAAAGTATTTCTAATAGCCATGCTCAATGTGCCTCTAACAGGAACAATTCACTCTCATTTTTAATGATAGTTACTTCTTATGTGCCCTGTTATATTCACAACTTTATAATAGATTTCAATGCTTATCACAATGAAACCTCACGTCCTTACCAGTATACAAAATCCATGTGTGCAAAAATTTAAGTTATTCCACAGCTTCCCTTGCTGAATGGCATCACATTGAGCCATGTTTTATTCATCAACCACAAGCCTGACTTTTTAAAAATATTCTTCCCAGCTGTTTAAAACAGCAAAAAGACCCTTTATGTCAAAACACTGTAGCTCACAGGAAGGACCTTGGCTTCAATAAGCGCATCTTCATGGAAGTCTGTGTAGACATTGTAGCAGAAAGCTGCTGCAAACCTGTGCTCAGAAACAGGATGACAATGGCAAGGCTCTCTGCCACAGAGGATGCAGCTTTTCTCACCAGACTAGAAATCTTTTCTGTAAACATGCTCTGATTTTTGGTTTATGTGCCCCACACCCACATTCATTTCATCTTGTACCCTACAGTCTCGTAGGGCTGTGTACACTTGGGTTTCCTTTTCTTATGAATGTGTCCAAAGGCTTCTGTGGAAAAGGCATCATTGGAAAATAACTCCCTTTCAGCATCATCACTACGAGTTGCTTTGTTAAGTGTAGTGTGGTGGGTCAAACAAAAAATATGGACTTTATACAATTTTGCAACAAACACCAAGAAATGCAGCAGTGAGAGAGGGAACAGCTCATCTCTACTGGGCTGAATAGTCAAGAATGGATCTCTGATCTGAAGATGAAGCTAAACCCCTAAGAAAGGTGTCTTAAGTAGTCACAGCTCCATCTGGCTTGTGTCTCAAGACTCACTGATGGCATATTGGTATTTTGATTGTTGCTGTCCAATGTGTGCAATAAATCCATAGCTTTGCAATTACCCCAACATACTTTCTCAGTTGTGTAGGCAAAGACTAAAGAAGGCAGACACAGGATGTGCTTCTGATGTATCTGCATGACAAATAACTGCGTCAAAGGGTAAGAAGACAGGGAAGGCAGGAAGACTTACTCTGATCCTTTGTTGTTTCTGTGTGCGTGGGCTGTGTGCAAGCCACAATCTATTGGTTATAAACTATGAGAAGAACTGACATTTAAGGATGAAAAATTTTTCTATGCAAATTTTAATACTTACCACTAAGGATGTATCTAGGACAAAAATAAATTGTGCCTAATTACTACCTGTGGAGCCATGGCAGTGACTCTTGTCTAAGTTAATAGCAGCCACAGATGGACAATCAAGAATAACATTTGGCCAGCAATCAGGATGAGAACCTGTGAAGAAGTTATTTTTACCACATCACAGGCAATACACTAGGGTTAAAAACAACAACCTTCATCAATAATTCAGCCACCAGACAGATTCACTTCTGCATCAGAAAGCTCCTGCAGGACAAATCAAATTCATATTCTTTACTCTGCCATTCAACAATGTTTACTGCTTTATTAGAGATGGCAATAGGAAAGTGTTTTCCCTCTCTCATCTCACACGCAGGAATACATCTTTCATAACGAATAAACAGGAACAGCCACCAGCTAGTTGCAAATAACTGGTCATTAGTGCTGACTAGGACCGACTTTGAAACCACAAAGTTCCTAAGCTCCTTCAGTTCCAAAATCATTTTGCAACAGTCCCTGCATCATATGCAGGAAGCTGAGAGTGTGTAGTTCTCTTGGCTGTAATGTTTAGGGGGTTGTTTATTTCTCATAGCTCTACTAACAAAGTAGCAAAGTGCTTTGGTCTCCTGAGGAAAACCAAACTCCCTTATCAGCTCTTTTCAGAATATCTCAGCCAAGTACCTGGTAAATTGCTCAAAGAAACATGAGTCACATAGGCACCAGCTGCTGGTGCATCGTCCTGCATGGGGATACACAGACAGTGCATCTCATGGAGACCATATGAGCCTGGTGACCTTTGGAGCACCTGCACAGAGCTGGCATGGTTCTGGAAATATTAAAGAGAACAGAATAGAGATGCCAAGTTAGCTCCACTGCAGCAAGACTTCATTCACTTTTTAATGGCATTTCACCTTTTTTCTTTCCCCTTATGCAGGCAGTTACATCTTCTGGCCTCTTGTGCGACAAACCAAGAGTTGGGGTTTTATAAGTGATTCCAGTAAAGAGAAGCCAGTAGAATGGTTAGTCATCATTGATACAATGATTTGTTTAGAAGAATTCCCAGACAAAAAGAAGAAGTTTAAGTTTCTGGTTTTGTTTTTCCACCCTTACATAAGTAACATGGAGGTGACTCTATTACACCGTAAATACTCTTCCCTTATAATTCATACTGCTACTTGCATCCTGCTCTTGTTTTACCTTTCCCATTTCAAGGTCCAAAGCAGATGACATAAAATGTTTCCACTCTGTTGGCTGCAAGAAGAAGGAAAACTAATTCAACTTCTTCCTTCTGAGAATTACCAGCCAGCAGTGCACGATTCAAGGACCTTATCCTTGCAGAGAGGCAAAATCTGTGGAAAGACTTCCACTGAACCTGATTAGAGCCCTTCTTGGGCTACTCAAAATTACTCATTAAAAAGCTGAAGAATGAATAATGTGCAACAGTCAAGCTGCACAGTAGCAGCTTCAGAGGACAATCCATCCTCAAACACCTTCCCTGATGCTGGTTATCCCAGATTAGGCAACTCACTGATTCAGCCTCAGGACAGGGTCTCTCTCTCCCTCTCCACCCCTGAACTTCAGGATGCTGTTGCCAGGGTAACTTCTGAAGATGTTTTAGGTTCAAATTCCAACATTTGCCTATTCAGTGTTTATCTCTCCCTTCACTCCTCCTTCAGTAAAATTCTCTCTGCACATTCATCTGCTAAGTATTTACCAAACACCCAGGTGAAAGGGACATGGCCATGGGTGAGCAGACTTTTTTCCTAAAGCAGAAGAGAGCTGTGCAAGATAAGCTCAGCCAGCCACAAAGCTTCAGCCTGCTCATCTCATGTGTGGTGCTTCATACCCTCAAACCCCATCACTCCCACCCTTACAGCCGGTCTTAATCATGCTGGGTTATTTTTTGCTTTTCTGGGACCACGGCAATTTGGATACACACTGAATATTAACATAGACATGGACATTACATGCATGCAAAACTGAGCTACAAAAAGTGTGCAGGTTAGAAAAAGGCATTTGAGCCCTGGACAAAAAGGGCCAAGGTCACCAGAATCCTGTTAAACAGATGTGATGTTTTACTCCATGCAAAACTTGGTGATCACATCAGGGAACTCTGGGATGTTTTGTGATTTTGTACATTCACAGTGATATACAACATCTTCTATGAAAGTCAGGCAGACTGAACACTGAAGGTTTTTTCTCACTCCTTCAATCCAATACCTCAGCACTGTACACTCTTGTCATGACCACACACAGATGTTATACAATATTCACTGTGATTTTTTCCTTTATCATTTAGTGTTATTCTCTCATTCAAATACCCTATACTGCCAAAATAATAGATAGACCCAGCTCATCCACACATATCACTTACATTTCCAAGCTGCCTTGACTGCCTCCCCTTGAGGCTGAAATGTATGCCCATGATCTTCATAAACCTATATTAAATGAAAGATCTACTCATTTCAACAAAATTTAATCCAATCCATAATGAGATAACCTACTCTGTCAAGCAATTAACACATTTTGAATGGCCAAACTGGACCTGAAACCTGCTTATTCTAAGGAAGACTGGTTTCTGACTTCAACTAAATAATGCACATGTGCTAACACAACTGTAATTGCAGCCTAGTAACTCTGAAAATGCTTGTTCCAAAATTAATATCTGAGGCTTATGTCAAACATGGCCATGGGTGAGCAGACTTTTTTCCTAAAGCAGAAGAGAGCTGTGCAAGATAAGCTCAGCCAGCCACAAAGCTTCAGCCTGCTCATCTCATGTGTGGTGCTTCATACCCTCAAACCCCATCACTCCCACCCTTACAGCCAGTCTTAATCATGCTGGGTTATTTTTTGCTTTTCTGGGACCACGGCAATTTGGATACACACTGAATATTAACATAGACATGGACATTACATGCATGCAAAACTGAGCTACAAAAAGTGTGCAGGTTAGAAAAAGGCATTTGAGCCCTGGACAAAAAGGGCCAAGGTCACCAGAATCCTGTTAAACAGATGTGATGTTTTACTCCATGCAAAACTTGGTGATCACATCAGGGAACTCTGGGATGTTTTGTGATTTTGTACATTCACTGTGATATACAACATCAAGCTTCTATGAAAGTCAGGCAGACTGAACACTGAAGGTTTTTTCTCACTCCTTCAATCCAATACCTCAGCACTGTACACTCTTGTCATGACCACACACAGATGTTATACAATATTCACTGTGATTTTTTCCTTTATCATTTAGTGTTATTCTCTCATTCAAATACCCTATACTGCCAAAATAATAGATAGACCCAGCTCATCCACACATATCACTTACATTTCCAAGCTGCCTTGACTGCCTCCCCTTGAGGCTGAAATGTATGCCCATGATCTTCATAAACCTATATTAAATGAAAGATCTACTCATTTCAACAAAATTTAATCCAATCCATAATGAGATAACCTACTCTGTCAAGCAATTAACACATTTTGAATGGCCAAACTGGACCTGAAACCTGCTTATTCTAAGGAAGACTGGTTTCTGACTTCAACTAAATAATGCACATGTGCTAACACAACTGTAATTGCAGCCTAGTAACTCTGAAAATGCTTGTTCCAAAATTAATATCTGAGGCTTATGTCAAGCCCAGAGGCAAACACATTTATTACATTTTGCAATTGGCAAACATAGACACAAGAATTAGAATCTTCTTTGAAGAAAAACCCTTTTGAGCTTCACCTGTTTGTGTGGGCAATAAAATTTCTAAAGAGGAAGGAAGAGAAACGACAAAAGAAAGACATCTGTGTTGGGCATGTTCCAGAACCACAGTGAACGAGCAGTTAAAAATGTACCCTGCTGTTCAATTAAGGAGCAGAAGAAAAGAAAGTACCCACAGGTTTTAAAATGTCATGACATTCTTGTACAGAAAAAAAAGTAAGAACAGGGTGCCCAGAAAGGTCTGTTTTCACATTCAGGCAAAATTGCAGCAGACCTTACAAATTTAGACAACTAAATATATTATTAAATTAATGATCAAAGTTTCTACCAAAGGCTGAAAAGGACTGGATGGTGAGTTTTGCATCATCCCTTATGTTGCATAAATTTCAGCCCTGCATCAAATACATTTTAAAAAGAGCATTACATTGTGAGCCTGGTCAATGGAGGCTGTGTCTTGGTTGGTAGAGCACTCTATTCCCCAGTGGCAGTCTTTTCATATTTAATTTCTAAGCCATCCTTTATTGCTGCATATATCTATGAAAGCACTCAGTCGTGCAAACAATAACAAAACACAAAGGGTGTTTGTATTTTAAGCCATACATTGTAAATACAGAAAAGATGACCTCAAACTACTTACCTCAGTAGGAAATGGCAATGGACAATATTCATATTTACTTGTCTGAAAATTTGTTTTTAGGGAATTGTTTGCCTGGGGTAAGAGATGGGGGAGAATTCAGTGTTTCCTAGTCTCTGGCTGGTCTTATTTTGGTTTTTTGAAGAGTGACACACAGCACAGTAAGCCAGCTGTTGTATGCACTTGGAAAACACCAGCTCAAATTCCCACTGAAAGTTTTAGAAATAGAAATGTTGCAGGAACAAAGACTGCTCAGTGAAAGCTGTTTTTCTTGAGCCTTTAGAAAGTGATAAAAAAGTGCCTAAGTTTTCATTTTCGTCTGCTAATGTCTGTGCTTTACCCAATTCTGGTTATGCAGTCACCCCGAGCACAGCCTGGTGAAGCCAACACTCGCCCAACCTCCATGTCTGGCCAGCACCAGCAAGATGGAACACAATTCACAAATAGCTGAATAAGGTTGTGTCAAAGAAATAATGGACATGGTTGCCAGGTTTCTCCTGTTAGGGATATTATCCCCAGAACCTCACAATCAGGGGATGAGTCCTTCCAAGAGTCTGGCCTTTGAGTGTCTATTAAAGAGATGTTTCACTCCACTTTGTTTTTCCTAGCACTCAAACTGATCAGGAGAAAAAAAAAATGCTGTTTCCTTCAAGAGCCTGCGGACTTGCACAGCACATTACCAGCAAGTTGCCCCTGGGCTTTGCTGACAGAAGATGACAAAAAAGGGGGAAAAACGGGGAAACTGGGATTTCTAAGTCTTTCATTCAAGAACAGAAACAAAACCAGATAATGGCAAGAAGAAAGAAAAAAAAAATTAAAAAAAGAAAAAAGGACAATGGATACAATGAAGGCTGGGACCTGCAGAAGAAGAGAGCAGGATCTTACACAGGGCTAAAAGTAGGAACTATGAAAACCTGCATACTGAGCAGGGAGCTGCCTGAACTGCACAACAAGGGCTTGATGGAGAAAGGTAGGGCTGACATCTAGTCTACTGCCAGCAGCCTTGCTCTCTCCTGAAAGGGTCTATCAACCCACAAGGGAGGGGACTACCCTCACCTCCAAACATATTCTCCTTCCACTTTCTTGGAGCACCAAATCCTGGGAAGATTTCTTCCTCCTTTTCCAACCATGTAATGGAAATTTCAACAAGGCTGTAGGATTGTGATCCTCCCAGTCTACTCATTCCACTTTATGTAATTTGTCTTAGTAGATGTTGAGAGAATAATCTGTGCAATAGGCTAGTGATTACACCAGTTACTCAGGTCCAGTTTTTAGTCAACGGGTCAATGACTACCTCAGGAAAAAAAACCACTTTAAAACAGCACTTGTTTCCCAGCTGAGGAGGACCAGATCCAAAAGAAGGGAACAAAGACAAGGACTCGTCATGCTGTTCTCAGACTGGAGAGAATGATCTACCCCATAGAGAGAGTTCATCCCAGATGATTGTGGCAACTTGCAGAAAAATTGCAGGTCCTTCCAGCACAAGGACCCAGAATGTCTGTGGTTTACTATACCCAGGGGAACAAGAAGGAAGGGGTCTATTTTCAGAGTTCTCATCTGCTTGATAACAAGAACTAATTAAAAGTCAGGTCCCTCAAATTACAGAATCCTAGGAAAGATGTGTACTCCCTTCAGCAGTTCATGTCAAAGCCATTCCTCATATTATTGTCTACTTCCCCTACAGCTCAGAGGTACTGAGGGCACTCACAGTTCCCCACCCAAGAAATCAGAGTAATAGCCAAAGCCAGCAGTCAAAAACTGCTCCCAGATCCAAAAAATGTCCCTGATTATTAACCTGAAAAGAGTGGTGTGATTTAAGCACCAAACTTGAGAAGGGAATTCACCAATAAAAATAGGAAACAAAACCAGAAAAGGAACTCTGTGCACCCCAAACGTGAGCACCAAGTCCAGTCTAACACCAAAGTCCTCTCATTCAAGGAAGCCTGAGCTTCTGTGACGAAGGATTTTTCTAGGCACTAAGGTATCTGAAAGTTAAATTTTCCAGTCCCTGAGGGCCTTTGTAGAGGGAACATTTAGGTCCCTGCTTCCCTTTGTGGAAGTAAATCAGCAGCACACACACATACGACAGCAAACTCACCCCTCAGCAGAGACAAAATCTCTCAAAGCAACCCACACGCTATCAGGAAAGGACATTTCCTATCGCTGACACCACCACCAGTAACTTGACAGAATGAAGGCTGAGTTTGCTGATAAACCAAAACGGGGAGAAGGAAGAGTTATCATGAAGTGAAGCGGAGGAAGAGTTATTATGAAGTGGAGCAACAGGTACAAGCAACAGCCAGCAAATCACGATTACAGCAGTGGGTACAATTATTTTTTTGTCGCTAGCAACAAACTCTTGATTACGTTAACAAAATATAGCAAAAATCTCTCAGGAGAATGCAAACGCCTTCTCCCGCCGGCGTGACGGCAGCTGCAGGCGGTTCGGCGCTGCTGCTCAAGTGCCGGCCAGGAGCATCCTGCAGAAATCGCTGGTTCCTGCTCAAATTATTCAGAGCAGTGCCATCTACCGGAGCCAGCTGCCGAAGGCCGGATCCTTGTTTTTCTTGGGTTTTGTTCCTGCTTTTAATTAACTTGGGTGTTTTGATAGACGAGACAACGGCTGATGAATGCTAAGGGTTTTAGAAGTACCCTTTGCGTTTCACTAGATTTTAGAAGTACCCTTTGCATGGTCTCACAAAATGTTTTCTAAAGGTTAAACTTCTCTGTATGGTGCTCAGTTCCTTTAGATGTTTTGAATCATGAGGGAAGCACGGGACTTTTTTTTTTTTTTTTTAATTGGTACTCTCCAGCGCAATAAAAGCTCAATCAGTAAAGCACTTAAGCCTTTAAGCACCTAAGTGATTTCTCTGATGGTGGTGAAAATAAATGCAGGTCCTCAAAGTCCTGTAGAGCAAGCAGTGAGATCAGGGAAAAAAAAAAAAACCAAACCAAAACCATACTTCTAAAAGTACCTGCCTCTTATATGTCAAAGAAAAAGTATCTGTCTGTTATTTACCAAGGAATTACCCAGAATTAATTCAGAATCATAGATGGGGGGGGGGGAGAAAGCAATGAGAAGAGCATGTGAAGTAAAAGTTTAATTCTTATATGGAAAAAAATATATATTGCAAAATCACTCTACTGCTTGAACTGGAACAAATAGACAATGGAGCAGTTAAATTCATTAACAAGTTAGTATTGAGAAATCCAAAAATTATTTTCTTATGTTTTAAAATTATTTATAGATTTTGTAGAACTGATGCTGATAACCTCAAATTCTTTCTGGACTTTTTAATACACTAAAAATCTTTCTCTACTTGTGTGTTTAAGAGCACCAGGAACAATGATAATGCAAATTTTACAACCTGTATACAAGCTCTAGCTTTACATTCGAGAAACTCAAGACAGAGAAATTGTCTAAAGCTGGAACTTAAGATGTGCTAATCAATCTTGGGTTATCAATCTGAGTTATCAGATTGTTACCTGTAGCAAATATAGAAGGTGTTTGCCTTTCCACTTTATGGACTGCACAAAGAAGCTGATAAGGAAATAATTTTCAAAAGAAAAATAAAGGACCTCTAGTGAAAGTATTCTGCTTATATTTTTAAAGAAATAAATTCTTTGAACAACTTGTAATTGATTTGTGGACTTCCATGTAATGTTTTGTTAAGGATATCGAAAGTATAGAAATATGCTCCAAAAGTATTATCTTAATTTATGGATTATAACTACATCAAAGAGTTATAGTACCCCATTCCTGTTTCTCAAAACTGACTTTTTATAGTCTTAGGTCTATTTAAAGCACATTTGCAATCAGCTCCTGATCAGTTGTGAGTGTGCCCAGCACCACCTCCAATCTATCCCTAAGTCTTTCCCACTGTTCTCCAGACAATGTGACACATGTCATTAGTGGCCAGCTGTGATCGTTTTGCCTTGCGGCTTACTGCCACATCTACAGAAAGGTTTTGAGCACTCGTGTAGTGTGATGGCCCCTGTTGGCCGCCAGGGAGTCTCTGAAGAGCCACGCAGCTCCTTCAGAGCAGTGGAAGTTGCTTAAATCCCTGGCATGAAATTTTAGCCAGCACATTTGGCTAAACCTCACTAGGATGGGATTTCCTCAGGTGCTGGTGATCTTTCCAACATTTAATCCAACAGAGAGCATCAGAGCACTCTGCTAGGAGAAGCTTCATGCTTCAAAGAGGAGCCATTGTTTTGGAAGAAAAAAAACCTTCTGAAATTAGGCTGGTTGCTTTAGGACCTGATGAGTGGCTACAGCTGGCACAGGAAGCTGTACAAAGTGAGAGAAATAAGAAGCATCTAATACCTGTCCTGGCTGTGAGCAGGCCCACAAACACCTATTCCCAGCCATGCTAGAGTCAACCAGCAATGCTTGCTGTCTGTAGCAGATCTATCAGGGCCTGGTGCAGCATTGCAGTTTTTGGGATTGAAAGTCTTCATCTCATATCAAGTTCCTATATCAATTCTCCCAGCATCCAGTGTCATGATTCAAGAGCTTTTTAAAGATAAAAGTAAACAAAAAAGACTAAATTTCATTATGAAATAATAAGGCATCGAAAGCATCTCCATGGTTATGAAGGCATCTGCACTGATCTAAGAACAGAGGAAGAGTGCAAGCAGGAGAAGACTGGCAGAGAAGCAGATAGAGACAGACAAGCTCTGGAGATCAGCCAGTCTTTCTTATTGGAACAAAAATTATCTCGCTTCAATCTCGGAGGATGTGATTACTCCTGTGGTTTGCCACCCCTGTTGAGAGACAATAAGAGAGCTGGATGAGTGACCAGTTGACATGGGAGGTAATACAAAATTAGGTTTTGAGTGAGAGGAGTGAACATGCAGTGAGGACAGTAGTCCACCAGCTGGAACACTTCTGAGCACTCACAGAGCCCTGCTCAAAGGACATTTTTGCTGCTTGTTCCCCAAGCAAACTGCACAGGCTTGAATCATTTAGTTGCTGAAGCACAGTGGTTTTTTACCAAGAAAGGGAAAACCAAGTCCATTTGACAAAATACCAAGAAATTTAGAGGGAAAAATTGCACTTATCATTCCTTTCCTCTCATTTTGTATTTTACATGTAAAGTGCGTGATATTGTGCTTTATCTCATTCTGAACTACAACACAGATCTGACAGGAATATCTTGGTCTGGAATGTAAGCACAATGGGAGTCCTGAGATATCCTTCAGTCATACACCACATACACACACACATGTTCATAGTCATATAAATGACTATACACATACAGGTATATGCCTATATTTTGAGCTGCATAAATATATATGACAGTATCTCTTAGCATTAATGGATTGACTCTAATGCAAAAGGGTAAGATTTTAATTTATTTGTAACATTAATTTTTTGCAATGTGCAACATGGCTGCAACAGACTTTTTAACACAAGGAAAATCACACTACTGTACAGTTACACTCTCCATGCAGAATTTAATCACATGTAATTTTTATGCCTGCCACAAATTGATAGGATTATTACGGGGAGACATCTACAGGTGAGAATTGAATGCGTTATTATATCTTCAAAACGAGTGAACCTGTCACTGATGTCCTAAGGTTTTGTGCTGAACGCAATGCCTGGTTAGCTCCCTACCAGCTCTCCATTGCTCCACTCCCAAGGCAGAGTATTGTGACGCTAAGAATAATTTTTAGATCCCTGGGGTCAAGAAAATCCTGAACAATCCACATTACGATGCTGAGGGACAGTCAGTCTGAATGGATCTTAGGGGGCACAGCCAAGGACCAAGGACAAACACTCCCTGGTGCAGCCTTGCTGGTCCAGCTCTGGTATGAAGGCAGGATGGATGATGGGATCCAGGGCACGTGGAGGTTCCTGGGTTACTGCAGACCTGGCTTCCTCGATGAGTGTAATTCAGGCTTTGAGTGCAGGCTTGTATTTGCTGGGCCAGGAATCTCTCTCTCATTCTCTTTTACTTTATTCTGTACTCCCTCGGCACTGGATTTTAAATAAGCCTACAATCAAAATACAACATAAAGGTTGCAAGAAAATCTGCTTATGGATTTAGTATCACATATCCAGCTGTGATATCTTACAGAATTCTAGTTCTTTCAGCAGCCCACAACTGGGTTAGCTTCTTGCAGATACCAGGGACAGGACAAGGCAGCTGGTGGGTGCTCAGGTCACTGTAGATGACATCAGGTGAGATGGAGTCCTTGGATTTAATTTAGACAGAATGCTTCTTTCTGCAACAGTCCTCATGATAGTGCTCCAACCCACTTCTGACATGTGGGAGATCTAGAGACACACTAGGAATGTTCATAAGGTAGTGCTGTTGCCTTTTACATGCTGGAAAAGGAAACGAATAGTATATAGTACACAATCCTACTGTATAACAACAAAGTCCACATATTGATCCCTATAAAAATGCTGGTGGAAGGCTTGACAACGCCAGCTGCTAAATAGAGGTGATCACTTGGCTTCAAAATTTGCGTGAGCATTAACATTAAAATACATGTTCATTTATTACCTACTTCTGCATTTGTATCATGAAATGCCCACACTTCTGACAAGTGTGAGAAGGCTCCTCATATGAGCGTTTCCTGACCTTACTTTCTGAAATAGGTTTGCTAAATGTTGGCTGCCAGCTGACAAGTGAAACCAGTCATCTGCTCCTGCACTGCCTGTTCTGGGACAGCAGCTTCAGGTGCTAAGTCTTGAAATTGGCTCCGTGCAGTTTTAGAAGATAATTGAGGGGGTTTGTTACATTTTCTGTCTATAACTATCACACATAATTGCATTTCCTACATGCATTGGGACGTATCCACTGTCTTTGCACACTAAGGGATCGCTGAGTTCCATACACAGAGTCCTTCAAGAAAGTCAGATGCTAATTTAGCATATTTCCCAGCTGTTTGCCCATGTCTGACAGGAATGACCCACAGATTTCCTTACCTGTGGAGAAGGAACCAGGGGTCAGATTGGGGTGTCCAAGGGGATTAGACCCCTATTACTTAGGCAGTTAAATTCACATAACCCTTATGCTATTTTTGTCTCAGATTAGCCCATCCCTACACCCTGGGAACAGCCTCTCCACAGTTTCATCACCAACCACAAAACTCCCTGGAGCCAGCAGCAGCTGCCATCTTCACACAGTATTGCAACCCTCAGTGAATCACAAGAAATTCCTGTAAATTAAACTCAGAATCTTCCAGTTTGTTACAAGGTTTACAGCAGAGACCAAACTAGGAGAGCACAATGAGCAAAAAAAGTCATTCAAGTGACGAGAAACAAGTAGCTGCAGTTATCAAGAGGTATGTCTTTGTGGTTTACAAAAATGAATACTTTTTAATAGAAAGGTGTGATTATTGGTCATGTTGTGCAGGCTATTTACAATAAATGTTATATTAAAACTCACTGGCTATGCAAGAAAAAAAAATAGTATCTTCTTTGAGAAAAAAATAAGGAGTTTTATTTTCAAACTTTTGACCCCCCCCAAACAACAAAACAATTATGCAAATGCCTGGCTTCAATCATATGCTGAAGGCACCATAATCAGTGACATAAAACATAATGGGACTTCAGAGTGTTTTGAATCAGCTACAAACTTAATTTCCCATTGAATTCTGTTTCAGTTATGTTTCATCACAAAATAAGAAGGTCATGGGAAGGGAATTTTTAACTGCTTTTGGTATTTCTAAACAAATTTATTGAATCAGCCAATTTGTAAAATATGGGTTTTCAGAATTCCCTAAACTGACTGGTCACTAAAAGTCACAAATCTCTTGGTATGATAAAACCACAATTTAGCATGTTGGCAAAATCCAGGTCCAGTTTATGGAGAACAGTATTACCAGTACTATTTAGATTACGGTTTCTTAATAGTTTAGTTGAGTTAAAAGATTCTGTTTTCCCTCAGTTAATTTAGGAAATCTGTGTAGTAGCTGACTGTATGGAAAGGGTGCAAAGCACAGAGTCATACATAAAACCTGGAAATAAGCATAGATACAGGTACAGAGAAGCAGATTATTTCACTATTTTAATTTGCCAAATTTTAAATTTGGCATATATGTCAGTATTTATCTTGTAACTACTAGCTAGTGTTACAGCAGAAAGAATAAAATGAATGATCAGCCTGAAGAAAATCACCTTCATACAGTGGCCATTTAGCCACCAAAACACAGGCTCAGTCATGGCTCATTGGTTGAATGCCATGTCATTTAGGTATAACTCAAAAACATTTAGAGGTTTTCTTACATGTGAAAACACCACACCTGAAGAAGCAGTGCTGTCAGGTAGGTCACAGAGCAGTTAAATATGCAGAACGTGGAGAAGGGGCAGGAACTCCAATCTCAGCACTCCACAATCACATGATAAAAATGATTGATATTCCACAAGTTGAACTCTGAACATCAAGTGCAAAGATGGCCTCAAGAATTCAAAGCTTAGACAAGAGTCTTTGCATGTTGATTGATGGCCCTGTGTCACTCTGGTTTATGGGTTATGACCATTGGAGACTTCAAAATGAACTAAGCCAAACATAACAGCATCCTTGCTCAGTGAAGCAAGAAACCAAACTGTTCTGTCAAAAAAGAAAATACTTAGCTCAAAAAATCTGTCAGACTTTCAACACTTTTGACAGCTTCCATACTCAATGCATACAAAAGAGACTAAGATGAATGCAGTCAAAGCATCCAAAATATTTCTTTGACATTAAAAATCCCTAATTTGGCATAATAGCCTTAAATAGTTCACACATCTCTTTTATGTAGGTCTCCCTGTCTTTAGAAGAAACATCTTCATTAAAGTAAACAAAAATAAACTATTCTTATACTGGATAGCATTAGAAACTGTCCTTACATACAGTACAAAAGTATGATAGCACTTTAATGACACTGATGAACAGCATATTTTAAAATATGCTGAAAAATAGCTATTTTTTAAGCACACAAATATTAAGTGTGTTCATCCTGTATTAGGACTGTCATTTCTTGTGACAGAAGGAATTTTTCTCAGCATCTAAAATGAAGTTTATATTAATGGTCATAATTACCCAATTCTTGAAATTCAGCCATAGTTGTTTATAAGGACATTGCTTTGTAAGATATTTGCTGTTAATCTGCAATCTTCTGTTCTTTAATTTCATTATGAACCCTCATGTCTGACATCATTCTTTTTGAAAAAGAAAAATCACATGAAACTGGATTATTAATATGTTGCTGAATCTCTTTACCATTTGGAAAGTTGCAAACATCAGAGTTTATGAACTCTCACCAAATTTAACAGAAGAGTTTTAGATCAGATATAAGCAATCTAAGGAAAGACACCTATCCAAATTTATAAAAGAATAAGAGGCCACAGTTTCTTGATTTTGTACTGAAGGTACACTTAAAAGATTTGAACTGAGATCTAATCATCAGTAGTGACTTTCCAGAAGACATTTTTCAAGACAACTAGAAAAATGAAGAATGAGCATTGTTAAAAGGTAAGAAATTTCTAATAACTCAGAAACCATCCTGTCACACTTTTGTCATTCATACAGTTTAGATCAAAGCACAAATACCTGACTGGTCTTTTTTTAAATTATTATTCCTATAGCATTCTTGCTTCATATCTGTTTTGACTTTAAACTCTACTTTTCTTGTTGGGAAAAACTGACAGCTGGATCCTGTCTTTCTGTCTTGCAGACGACATGTGCAACCATGTATCCCAAGGAACAAGGCTGGACCTACAGGAACAGAAAGTATGACACAAAGTACACAGAGAGCCAGAACCTCACGTACCTCCTTTACAATCTCTGGACAAGAGGATTGTTCTCTACGAGATATGCTGTTAAGCACAGTTGAAAAAGTATCTTGTTTATTGCAGAATTTTCAGATGCCAGTAAGACTTTTTAAAGCCTTACACATTACAATAGTTTTTAATCCCCCACCAAGCTAGTATTCCAAACTAGCTCTTCTCTCTTTAAATTCATAGATACATTACTCTACATTTTTCTGGAAGCAGGACTCCTGCACACGCTTTAGAAATTATGCTGTTTGTACAGAGCTTTTTTTCAGACCTTCTGTTCAGCATTTGGTTGGACAACAAAGATGTAGACTAAAGAATTTTGTTTATTTCTAGATAGACATTTGCTTTTATATAGGTTACTATTCCTCATATATCGACTTATAGGTGCGATCACTTAATATGTGCAGTTCTGAATCCATTTTATTGATAGCCATAGTTGAGTCTGGATTTAGTTTGCCTACCTTCAGGAACTCAAAATGGTGCCTACATTAGAATTCTAGTTGCTTTAGCTGGCCCACTTGTCAATGAAGAGAGGTAGACATCCACCAAGGCAATTCAGCTGCATCTGAGTGATGATACACTGCATGTGGAGTTTTACACACACGGAGTGAAACCTTACACCTGACAAAACAACCAGTTGCTACTAATACAGGGAGAAAGTCCTGTCCAGCATGTCTCAATCAGTTAGTGCAAACTTTACCTGTGTAGTAATCCATCCTGACAGTCCGTGATTGATGTCTCACATCTATAGTACCCTGATGTGAAAAGACAGCTTGTCAGACTCTACCAATAAACTGGCTGTTCAGAAAAGACTTTTCTAATCATCTTTTCACTATACAAGAGTTACACTAGAACAGAAGAAATGCACCCATAGGCTGTGTAAATACAGCATGCAGCACCTCAGCATTTGTTTTTGTTGCCATTGCATCTTCAGGGAAAGGTAACAGACATTTTAAGCCCAAAAGTTACATCTTAAAAGCAAGAGAGTTTTTTCCCCCTTAAAGCTGCCACAAGGAATAGCATAGTCCTTAGCCTACAGTGTAACACTGAAACATGGGTCATTTGTTTCAGAACAGTGTTAATTTTTCAGAAAATAACACTGCTATTTGTTTCTATGCCAGTGGCCTGAAGGAAACAGGTTAACTGTTTTGTTGACCTTTGGGAAGAAAAATACTTGGCAACCTCAACAGACTTTATGAATCCTAGATCTACTCCTCTCCTCCTAGTTATATACTGGAGCAATTCTGTTGATACGAATGGTATAGTCCCCAAAAGAATGTCCAAATGAGAGGTGAAACACATCCACTAAACTCTGAGCAGATTTTTATCTGTAAGAAGAAAAAATCAAGAGGAATATTTAAAAAGAGAGAGAACAAATTTCCTACTTAAATATTTCCACCAGAATCAGCTCCACTCACATCACAACAGACAAGCTCAGTAGAACAGTGAGGCATCTGAATTCCAGCTGTTGCTAACACCAGGTAGCTTCATCCTGGTATTCATCCACAGCTGTTGAAGTGCTCTTTTGATATAGGACTGGGAAGGGGTGCAGATTTCAATCTGTTTCAAACCACGTTCCAGGAATCTTCAACCACACAAATTTTTTTGTGATTGAAAATATGAACAGACTTTCCAAAATAAATACATAAACTATCTTTAAAATGCCAACCTTTAAGGATGCACCCTTGTAAATTAAAGCTGGACTCCTGTATCAGAAGACAGAGCCAAGTGAGACACATAGACTTTACTTCTGAAGAGTATCAGATTTTATGTTGATAATGAATATTCCTGATAAAATGTTGGTGGCAAGAACTTAATTTTTATACTCACAAGAAAACCTACTAATAATTTTTACAGCTTTGCTTTTCCTCACTGCACTGTGTTTAACCGAGAAAGATCTTTTTACAACTGTGCATCAAGACAGACACTGCCAAGAGAGAAATTTTTATAAGCCTTATAAACAGGAGTTTCTTATACCTCAAGTATTTAGTATGTAATGTTCTTTCTGCTACTTAATAAGAATCGTGACACAGAGAGCTATTGTACTGGAAAAAAAAGAATGTATGTTCTATTTTTTCTTCTTTGTAGCATCTGGATTCCATTCTTTAAGTTATGAAGTACACATTTAAGGATTTACCAGAACCAAGCAGGACTAGTGGCACTGCCCAAATATTGCTCCCTTAACATTTCTCTGCTTGGTACCACCCATGAGCTGGGCACCTCAGCCTCAGCAAAAGGCTGCTTTTACCACTCTGCTTAGGGTTAGGCTTAGGCTTAGGGTTAGGGTTGAGAAAACCACAAAGCCCAGACCTCCAGAGACACAGCAACTGCAAAAGGTATGCCAAGGGGAGCACGGCACTGCCCCAACATTCATCAGCTTTCTGATTGGCACCACTCATGTGCTTGGCACCTCAGCAAAAGGCAGCTTTTACTGCTCCCCTTAGGGTTAGGATTGAGAAAATTCTCGGTTTTAGGCTTGAGAAAACCACAAAGCCTGGAGGTCCAGGGACTCTGCAACTATAAAAGGCATGCCAAGGGGAGCACTTCACGTCATCTCACTTCATTTGATTACAATCACTTCATTTCAGAATTTTCTTTAATTTCTTTCCACTGAATTTCATTTCATTATAAATCCACTCCTCGTTTTGTTTCCTTTTCTTTTCTGACTTTGAGAGTTTATTTCCTTTTATGAATTGAAATCTTGCAATTCCAATGCTTATCAATCCACCAAGTTTCGGTCTGTTTCCCTGACCTTCATGTCATCCCATGACATTTTATTTTTTTTTCACAGTGTTTCAGAACTTTCTCTTTTTTTTTTTAGCATTTCATTAGTTTCTTCTCCTGTCTCTTCATTTCACTTCAAAAAAAGAACACCCCACTGCCTTCATATGAAAAGGCTACATCATGTTCCCTCTGAGGCTATATCTTCTTATGAAAATAAGAAGGTAGGTTACAGTAAAACACAGTCAGACTTGCACAATGATTTTTTCAATATTTCCCTTGAAGAAACATTCAGTTCATTTCAGCTGAAGACTGAAAATTGAAAATTTACTTCTTGCACAACTGGTGATATAGCAGGATGCTCAAGTGCTACCCTCTGCTACCTTAGGAACTGAAACATCTTGACCTTTCATGTGGAACAGTTAAATGGAGTTTGTTTAAGTGGCACATCTGCTCTTCAAGCTGGGATTTCATTGCATAAAGACTGCCTTTTCCAGCTCAGAAAACATTTGTTTATCCAACGAAATTATAACTCCAGTTTCCTTTTTACAGACATCTGTTTGTAGACAGGAAAATCTCTTTGGATGTGAAGCTTCAGAAAGCAGCTTCAGAAATTTTTATGTGATCTTGAAATTGTGATCATTAGCCAAATTCCTCTCTAAATTTCTGTGAGACCAAGAATTTTACTTCTTCAGACTAGTCCCTTGGCATGCCTTTTGCAGTTTCATTGTCACTGGAGCTCTGGACATTGGGGTTTTCTCAAACCTAACCCTAAGCATAACCCTAACCCTAAGCTGAGCAGTAAAAGCTGCATTCTTGTGAGGGTGGTGCCAAGGAGATAAGTGTGGAGGGAGCAATGTTGGGGCAGTGCTGTGCTCCCCTTGGCATGCCTTTTGTAGTTGTAGTGTCCCTGGAGCTCTGGGCTTTGTGGTTTTCTTAACCCTAAGCCTAACCCTAACCCTAAGTGGAGCAGTAAAAGCTGCATTCTTGTGAGTCTGGTGCCAAGGAGAAAGCTGTGGAGAGTGCAATCTTTGGGCAGTGGGGTGTTCTTTTTTTGAAGTGAAATGGACCAAACCTTGCTGAAATGATACTCACTGAAATCCCAGAATCAGCGAACCAAGTGAAACAAAGACACAGAAGAAGAAATTGACAAAAGGAAATGCTAAAAAAAAAATAAGAGAAAATTCTGAAACAAAGTGAAAACAATAAAATAGCATGGGATGACATGAAGTGCATGGAAATGGACCAAACCTTGCCAAATGGATCCTCATTGAAATCGCAAGACTTCATTCCTCTCATGAAATGAAGAATTTCCTTTCATAAAAGGAAATAAAATCTCGAAGTCAGAGAACAAAGCCAAACAAACTGATGGGTGGACTTCAAATGAAATGAAATTCAATGGAAAGAAATAAAAGAAAATTCTGAAGTGAAATGATTGTAACCAAATGGAATGAGATGACGTGAAGTGCTCTCTCTTGAGTGCCTTTTGTAGTTGCAATGTCCCTGGAGCTCTAGGTTTTGTGGTTTTCTCAAGCCTAACCTTAAGCATAAGTTTTGGTACACCCATGTTTAAGCCTGAGAACTTGAACAGCTTCTATCTCATCTCTGTTGAGCAATGCTGCCTGTATTAACATTGCCCACACTGAGCTTGCTAGTGGAGTCTAAAGCTAACTGAATCATGTACTGACGTGAATTAATGCTTTTAACTACATCCCATCATTTAATATACAAAGGGTACCACACTCTGTAACTCTTTATTACAAATTTCTGGTTTTCTCCCCATGGCTTTGAACCAAATCTCATGTACAAGTGGGAATGTGTTATTCTGCGTAATGAATACCTGACCTTCTATTTCTACAAAATAATTTCCAGAAACAATGCCAAAGCACGTAGTGCCACTGATAGGATGACTCTTCAGCACTTTATATGGATATGTTACTGGGAAAAGTACTTTAAAAAGCTGCAGGATTCCAATTAAACTTTATCACTTGACTATGCATGCCCACAATAACAAGATTTTATATTAATGTGACTGTGACCCCAACACATGTGGAGCTGGTCAGAGTTATACACACTGTAGGCTCCAACACTTCCCCTAGCAGGAAACTCTGCTGAAGAGAGGATACTTGAAGCAAAGAAATTTCTGGAATGTGATGGTAATGGAACATAAATGCTTTACTGATAGGGATTGCACTTAGGTATTGTGCTTAAATGGGTTGCTTAATTAAAGCCTTAGGACTTTTCATTCCATGTTTACACTTAAAATATCCTTTAGTACTTACTTTGTTATTGCATAAATATATCTGTGATGATTATTTCACCTGTATCTGGCTGCAAGCCAGACATCAAATAACCATCACAAGATTGGGAGCAGTATTCCTATTTTACGGACACCTGCAGGATTGTTCTCCACAGCATATGGAGGTAGCCAGGAGCCTATGACAGGAAATATTTGTGATTGACTCTAAATGCATCCCATAGTACCAAAAGCTTTTGTTGCCTAAGGTTGCTCACTGACTCACAGCCAGATCAAGCTTAATTCAGTCACAAAGAGATGAATGCAGTTTTAAAATTCAAGAAGCCTCAAAGTGACACCTTGGTCTGTGCAGGGTGTTCTTTCATTTCTCCAAATTATGCATTTTTCTGAATGAGGAATACACGTGGGTATCTAAAGATACCAATACCTATCAAATGTAATTTTAAGCTCAAAATATTTTAACATCTTTTGGAATAAAGAGACTGTGTTTTGTCCAGCAGAGGGAGACCAGAGTTTTAGAGAAATGTAATACAAACATTAAGCATAACACAGAAACACATTCTTTCACTCAAATGTATCATACACAGATTTTGATTGATAAGACATAGTACCTTAATTGATAAGACATAGTACCCTATATTTAATTTATAAGACATAGTACCCTGTATTATATACACCATTAAATGTAGGCAACATATGAAGTAAATCAGACCTAAAACCATATCATAGTGCTCAATACTGATGTAGGATTTGTAGCCTTCATCCCACTTCAAGTCTGATACTATGGAAATAATAAAAAAAACCACAGCCAAGCAAAAATAAAATCAAATTCAATAATAAAATAAAATAAACTCAGTGTGTTTTGCATGAGAAAACACCTTCCACCAGTTTGCACGCAGAAAAAGGTCAATGGAAACCTGGAAGAAGCTCTCTGTAGAGACTGCCTGGTCTTTTTTTTGGAGTGGCTCTGTAAATCATGATTTCAGACAAGAAATCCAGTCCCTGGACCAGCCAGTTCTACCGTCATCTCCCTGTTTCACAACCAGAGAAATTCATCACTCATTGCCTACTTCAAAAGCAGTTTTAAAGCTACACAGAGTGACTTTTGACCTCACTGCAGCTTATCTGGCACAGTGCATTGTTCAAAGGCTACTCAGATTCACAGCTGCAATAAAAAAGAGCCACTCAATAAGCAGTTCTTGGGTTTTCTTTGTCATACACACAGCTGATATGCTTTGGGGATTACTGCATTATCAGGATGGTTGCATAACTGAAAGAGTGGGGAATAACATTACAAACCAGTAAATGAACTGCCAGGTTGAGAAGAACAAGCAGAACCAGTACAGGCTTAACACAGAGAGGAATATGGCAAATCCTCCCATGAGAGAACTTGAAAGTAAAAAGAAAAATATTGTATCTTACCCATATATTCTCTGCTTGTTGTGTTTTAATTATTTGTTCTGGTGTTGTCAGCCTTCAGAAGAAAAACCTGGTGTAAGAGCCAGAAAAAATCAAGTGGTTGACCAAAGACTAGAGGGATATTCCATAACATGATGTCTGCTCAGCAACAAAAGCTAAGAGAAAGGAGGAGGAAGAGAGGGCATTCCTAATTTACAGTGCTTGCCTTTCAGAGCAACCACTATGTGTTCTGAAGTCCTGATTCCCAGGAAGTGCCGTACAACACCTGCTGATGGGAAGTAGAGAATAAAATCTTTTGATTTTCGCTTACATGACCTTTGCTTTTGATTTAGCAAACTGCATTATCTCAACACAGAAGCTATTTTTCCCTCTTATTTTCTTCCCCACTGTCCTGTTGAGTAGGGGAGTGATAGAGCAACTTGGTGGACACCTGGTATCCAGAAAAAATCAACTCACCACAGTCACTTTTGGCACCCAGCATGGGGCTCACGGTAACAGCAGTTTTGTATTAAGTGTCCTGTAGCTATAGCAGATAGTAAGTGGCAAGCTCCTGTGCAGGTCAGAGCTTGGTGACTGCACTGATTCTCTCTCTATTTTGCGAATGTGTTAATACAAATAATGTCTCTGTGTTTTCCCCGGGAATTGCTGGCCTTGCTGTGCTGTATCTGCTTTGTGGAGAAGATGAAGGAATACATCTCTCTCTCCTATCTGGGATTGATGTGGATGGTTTATTAGTCAGGCTCACAAGGTCCCTGTTCACCCTCATTGAACTTTCATACTAATAATTAGCACTGTTAGCATATTGTGGAGCTTGAGGAATCTGGTGTCATCCTGGGATCAGAGAAGAAAAATTTTGGTTGAGGCAAAACTCTGATGCGCCCTAAAGTAGTCAGTCAGTCCTTGCATGGCAGGGTGTGTGCAAGGATTTGGGCAGATTCTCTGGACAGATATCACCTCCCATAACCTGGGACTTTACACCTGAACAGACAAACGACCCTAGCAGACTGAGAATCAGCAATCTCTAGCACTGTACTGGAGCCTGACATGTGCCCATTGAGCCACAGGCCAGTACTGTCACAGGATTGTGACAGGCAGGGACACAAAATGTGTTGGAGAGCACCATGGTTGAGACAGGGATCCAACAACGACAGTAATTGTGGGAAAGTTGACAAGGAGAATAATGGATCTGTATTATCAATTAGAAAGGGGGCAAGGAAAGCACAAAGGGTTTTATCAAGAAGCTGGTTTTTCAACAAAGAAATTGGAGGAAGGAGTGAGAGAATTCAAAAAGAACGAGGAAGCAACGCAGTCTCTGGCCTCATCAGAACTTCGAGACATGCAGAAAGATTACAGCCACAGGCCAGGTCAGTGGATTTCTGTCTGGCTGCTTCAGTGCTTGAGTGCTTCAAGCTAGGGAATAGACAACCCTACAAGAGGGGATGTGACACTGCATCTGGTGGTCACCAACATAAACAAGCTAATCAGAGACATCAAGATCAGTTGCCTCAGTCTCTTGCCTCAGTCTCCAATGGCGACCTCTCTTCCCACACCTCTTGAGTCGATGGACAGCAGGATTGGAACTGAGGTAACAGAGTCCCTCCCACTGTAAGGAAAAATCAGGTTCATGACTATCTTAGGATCCTGAACACACAAAAGTCCATGGGACCCAAAGAGATACATCCCAGAATCCTAACAGAATTGGCTGATGCAGTTGACAAGCCACTCTCCATGGCAGTCAGGTGAAGTCCCAGGTGACTGGGAAAAGGACAAAATTGTACCTGTCTTTAAAAAGTGTAGAAAGGAGGATCCTGGGAACTACTGACCTGTCAGCCTCACCTCTGTGAAGCTTCCCCCCCAGAAGCTGTGCTCAGGCACATGGAGGACAGGGAGGTGCTTAGGGACAGCCAGTATGACTTCACCAAGGGCAAGCCCTGCCTGACCAACATGGTGGCCTTCTAAGACAGAGTGACCATATCAGTGGAAAAGAGAAAGGTTACAGATGTCATTTATCCAGACTTATGTAAAGCCTTTGACACAGTCCCCCCAAAATCCTTGTCTCTAAATTGGAGAGAGTTGGATTTTATGGGTGAACTGTTAGATGGATAAGAAAGTGCTTGGACAGTAGCATCCAGAGGATAGTGGTCAATGGCTCAGAGTCCTGATGGATAGCTGGAGAGTAGCCCTGGGGAGAAGGACTTGGGGGTGCTGATGGATGAGAGCCTGGACATGACACAGCAATGTGCACCTGCAGCCCAGAAAGCCAAACATGTCCTGGGCTGCATCCAATGGAGGCTGGGAAGCGCGTTCAGGGAGATGACTCTGCCCCTCTACTCTGCACTGGTGAGACCCCACCAGGAGTGCTGCATCCACCTCTGGGGTCCTCAGCACACGAAGGACATCAACCTGATGGAGCGAGTCCAGAGGATGCCACCAAGACAATTAGAGGGATGGAGCACCTCTCCTATAAGGAAAGGCTGAGGGAATTGGAATTGCTCTGCCTGGAGAAGAGAAGGGTTCAGGGTGACCTAATTGTGGCCCTGCAGTACCTTGAAAGGAGTCTACAAGAAAGATGGAGAGAGACTTTTGACAAGGGCATGTAGCAACATGACAAGGGGGAATGACTTCAAACTGTACGAGAGTAGGTTTAGATTAGTTGTTAGGAAGAAATTCTTTACTGTGAGGGTAGTGAGACAGTGGAACAGGTTGCCCAGAGAAACTGGGGATGCCCCATTCACAAGATGGATTTCATTCTCCCCATAGCACCCTCATAGTGCTAGTAAGTATAAGTGCAGTAGGCTTACTGTTGGGGTTTCAGTTTAATCTTAGTTTTTTTTCCTGTTAAAGGAATTTTTTCCCATATGCATGTTGCTAGGGGACAAATAGCTGTACTTAAGAAAGACAAAAAGGGGAGTGGGGCGGGCCTGGCTACTCCTTTGTCTACACCTGGGTGTGGGGTCAGTTCGCTCTGAGCATCCGGAGAGAGAAGCTGCAGAGAAAGGAGCTGCTGCTTCTTTCTTTTTGGCCGTTCTTTCTTCCTGCTGGAAACAATGCCGGGACCCCAAAAGCCACTTTCCCTGCCCTGCTGGAGACCGAGCTGTGGCTGCCCTGCTCCCCTCGTGCTTCCAGCATT
>NW_008238464.1:5337792-5353564 GCF_000691975.1 Corvus brachyrhynchos
CAGCCAAGAAGGCTGGGACTGGGTTTGTGTTTGCTGTTACTGCCATAGTTGTTGTTTTGTTTGACTGGTTATATACATATATATATATATATATAGTAAAGAACTGTTATTCCTATTTCCCACATCTTTGCCTAAAGGCCCTTGATTTCAAAATATAATAACTTGGAGGGAAAAGGGGTTATATCTGCCACTTCAAGGGGGGCCTCTGCCTTCCTTAGCAGACACCTGTCTTTCAAAACCGAGACACTTACATACAGCAACCACCTGTGGGCTGAAGCCCTGCTTCCTGGGAGGTGGCTGGATCACCTGCTGATGGGAAGTAGAGAATAACATTTTTGGGATGAGGAAAAACTCTGATGCGCCCTAAAGTAGTCAGTCCTTGTACGGCAGGGTGTGTGCAAGGATTTGGGCAGATTCCCTGGACAGATACCACCTCCCATAACCTGGGACTTTACACCTGAACAGACAAATGACCCTAGCAGACTGAGAATAAGCAATCTCTAGCACTGTACTGGAGCCTGACTTGTGCCCATTGAGCCACAGTTCAGTGCAGAGTTTCTCTGCACACACGGGATCTTTGCAATTTAGATTATATATTAGTAAGAAAATGAATTATCCCAAGACTGTTGACAATGACAGAGACAAATTAAAATAATCTTGCTGGAGCTATTGACTGACATTTTTTGTTGTTGCCAGTAAAGAATCTGAGAGATTCTAGATGAGAATTCCAAGTGTTTTTCTTTCACAGGATTAGAAAGGATTCATAAACCTTGCCACAAAAACTGCTCAGCTGTTGGCTGCTGCTGCACTTCCTCCTTTACTCTCCTCACACTGATAGGAAGAATGGAATCTCCACTCACACAAGTTTTCAGCCTACTTATGCCTGAAGATTTACATTCCTGTGTAGTTATCAATACAGCCAAGGACTGAAGACATTTAAGCAGGAAAAATTCTCTGGCAAGTTTCTTTTTCCTGCTTTTTTAAAATTTCTCGAGTGACTGCTCAGCCACCAATCCAACATCTCATTCCTCTCAACTGAATCTGTATAAAATTGCTGTGAGTAAACAAGAAAACTAAAGAAAATATTCTAGCAATGTTTGCTGTCGGGATCGAAATGTCTTTTTTTCTGGCTGATATTTTTAATTGGGATTATTTCTGTAGCCTTCCATTAAGCAGATCTTTCCTCTAACCAGACTCTGGAGCTCTGAAAGTTATGCCTAAGAGGTCTCCTTGGGAGAAATCCAGAAATCAATAACTAGTTATTGTAAAACAGATTGATTTACATAATTGAAGTCTAACAACCTTTAGTTAATTATCAATCTAGTTCAGGTTATTTATGTGCAACATATTTCAAAATACAGCAAAGAGTTCCGCAAGTGAAAAGATCCAGGAACTAAACACAGAAAAGGTCTGCAAATATTTTTGTGAGTATAACGCACAAAGGGTGGTAGCAGGCATTTCTGTTTACTTTCTTCACAGAGGAAGGGTTGGGTCCTGTATGATGATTTCATTGCCAGCTATTATTCTCTTCCTTCTTTTGAATCACACCTCTGAATACTTTTTCTTGCCTTTAGAAGGCCTCATACCAACCATCAGAATTTTACATAAATGTGTTTGATATGAGAATAATGACTTTTTTCTCCTTTTTTACCTGAGTAAACAGAGTGATTTTTAGAGACACAGAGAACTACTACTAGCAATACACCAAGCATTTCTGAAAATGAGATCCAGGAGTCTATATATGGATCCAGATAGGCCAAATCATGGCCAAAGAAATCAGAGGACATGGAATTTAGTCAATAAGAGAGACGCCAAGATGAGGAAATTCAGATTTTTTTTTTTTGGAGCAGCCATATTAATTCTAAGCCTTTCTTCATGCAGTGCTCATTGGCCATGGATAAAATGAAAGATTTGAGTCTGAAAGAGACAGTGATTCGACCTGAATTATTTGAAGTGGAAGGTGTTCCCCTCACACAGCCAATTGGCAGCACGTGGGACCAAGTGTGGAAGTTCAAAGCCAGACCTGACGATGTGCTCATCGCAACCTATGCAAAAGCAGGTTGGTGTGGGTAGGAAACAGAATAGAAAAGTTTGGCATAGTGGTTATTGTTGGCATTGAAATCTATGTTTTTCTATTGTGATTGACATTTGTTTAACTCCAAACTAGACATATTTTAAAGACATGAAGCTGTGTCAGCTGTGACTAGTAACTTCTGACTTCTTTGGCAGATGCAACAACCATCTGTTACTACTGAAGTGCAAATGGCCAAAGTCTAATGACCTATAATTGTTTCCCTTAACTGAGATTATATGCATTTATATTAATGGTGTCAATAGAAGTTTTCCACCAATATGCAGCGATTTAACAATGCCTAGAAAGAACTGATCATTACTAAGAAATGATAGAAACTGACTGTATGACTATGGAATATATAATGTATTTGGGGAATGATTTGTTGTGTAAGCTTGTAGTGATTTCTGAAAATTGATTAATTCTTTAAAATAACCAAATTAATTTAGTAATTTTGGCCAATAAAAAAAAATTACCATTAATATTAGCTCTCTGGTATTTTTCTCAGTGACTGGACAATATTTCTCCTCTTCATCAGACCATTTATACTTACTACACAAGAAAACAGCAAATAACAAGCATCAATATTAATTCTGTATGAATAAAAACATGTACCCTTTTGGAGATTCAGGAACAGATATGGGAGAATTTGATCATCATAAAAAAATAATTACTTGAATTAGCAACAATTTTTAAGGGCTTTCTTTTTTGTCAGTAGGGGGAAAAAAAAATGTTTTTAACAAAAAACCCCACCATAAGTTTTGTAAAACTTGAAAGCTTTTGATTTGCTCTCTGTATACTGAAGGCAAAACCACATTATTTTATCCAGCTGGGATTAAAACCTTCTAGCCACTTGTCCTGGAGTGAATGTATGATACTGTATTCCCTATCAACTGCCCTGTGCCAGACATGAATCCTGTGCCTTTCTGTGTCTTTAAGATGGGTCCGAGAGAAAGAAAAAAAACCCTGAAAATAATTAAAGTTAGGATTCCATTTGACATTATGTCATGCCTGTCTGAGATGAACAACACAAGCATCTTAAGAAGGGCTGAATCTCCTGCCCAAATTGCTTTCCAATTTATCCCTTAGCCTGTTCTCTAGCTGACCTGCCACAGTACCTCAGAGGAGGTGCAGTTAACACAGTGTTGACAGCCATAAAAGGAAAGAAACACACAAGATACACTATGCTGTAACTCTTATAAAATGTTGAAGCTGCTCGGGCAGATGAAATGTTCAGACTTTCATAAACATGTTTCAAATGGAAACTTTGCAAATACTGCCACTTTTTTTATATTTTCAAGCTGTATGAAATTTTTACTCACTTGAAGTTCAGGTATTGCATTTTTTTGCTCAAATTCAGTATGAAAACAAATTGAAATACATGACTTTTTGTGAGGGATAAAAGAAGGGAGTTTTATTCCTCTCTGCAAACAATAGTGAGCTTATCCTAGTGTTTTTTTCAGTACTGGTGTGGGGGCTATTTCTTCAAGCAAGAAGAAGTCTGTCTAAAATGGAATTCCTTAAATTGTGCTTTGGGAATTACCTTTGTATGCTTAATTAGGCATTTTGCCTCTATTACACTCTCTTTCCATTTTGTCTATTATTTTCTATGCTATTCTTTCCCCCATTAGCACAGAGTCCATCCTTCTGGCTTTCAGTTCCATGGAAGAAGAAACAGTTGACTATCCTGGAGGGAAACCTCTAAACATTTGACATTTTCAGGTACCACGTGGACACAGGAGATAGTGGATATGGTTCAACAAAATGGAGACACTGAAAAGTGTAAACGTGAGACTACTTACAAACGCCAGCCTTTCCTTGAGTGGTTTATCCCAGAGCCTCCATCTCTACGTTACTCAGGTGACTATTATTTCTTTTTTAGACAAAATGAAACAAAACAAGCACTTAGTGCTGATGCCACAAATTTCCTGGGAAAGGTCCTACTTGCTCTGTTCTTGAACTAAGCACCATTTTGGCTACTAAGGACCAGTTCAGTTGCTTTAACATAAACAACTAGTGCTACTCAAAGTGCTGCAAGGCTGGCAGATGTGATAGCTTCAGGTGCTACTGAAGACCATTATGTTTTGGAGTGGTATCTGAAGCTGTGTTTGATACTCCACAGTACCTAAACCAGCAGCAGATACCTATAAAATGGCAACATGGGGGCAATTGAATGCCATTCTGTGATTACAGCCTGTATGGAAGAGAAAACTATGTCATGGACGTATTTCCAAAAGGTTGATTAAAGCAGCCAGGACAGGGTCTGTGGCTCAGACCCAGGAAACAGACAGCTCCAGAGAGAGCGTCCTGCAAGGAACAGTCCCTCAGAGGTCTGCGGCGATCCCTTGGCCGCCGGGGTGCCTTCACAGGGGGTGCCTGTCTCAGCAGGCTATCAGCTCTTTAGTGATTCAGCAAGAGTGATTTCAGCTCTTGTCCTGCGAGGCAAACCCCAGGCCAGACCAGGAGGAGGGAGACGAGAGACCCATACAGCAGTTCCGCATGGGGCAGCTTTATCAGTCCACACCCTGCAAAGGAGAGGGTAGGGACAAGCTCTCTGATCCCACAGGGGCAGAGGGCTATATCTTATAGGGATACAGGGATGGGTGTGAGAGGGTAAAAGCCAATGGGTTACAAAGGATCTGCATAGGTCTCCAAGAGGATCATGGGTCTGTGTCCTCTCTCGCCATAGGTGTAGGGTGGCTGCCTTTTCCAGGGGGATTCTGCTGGGAGGTTGTGCAATCTCCCTATCTCAGCAGGCGTCCCCTCCAGGGCAGAGGATGGGCATACCGTACAATGGATAATGTTTTCAGTGGTTTTGCTACTGTTTCAAGTAACCGCTGCTCAGTTCTAGGGTCTAGTCATCTAAACAAGCTGTGGGACATTCAGGCAACCAGCAGGCTTCACTGGTTTGCAGTTTCTTACAAAAGTCTCCCCCAGCAAGGCCTCCATTTCCACACAAATCTTTAAGTCAGACTCTCAGGTTTGAAGCTGAAAAGCTTGACTAGCTCTGCAGAAGTGCTACTTTTGGTCTTATAAGCTAGAATGTGTTGACACGGAGAGAGACAAAAAAATGATAGATGACAGAGGATGATAGATGATGACCGAAAAAAATTATGGAGGTCATGACAGATGTTTAAAAAGGAGAAGGGAGGAGATAGCACATCTCCAAATATCACCAGATATTCCCAAGTAGTCCCATATATCCATAGCTACTGAAAATCCACTGTCATTCTCTTAGTTTCTCTTTATGTGCTATTCACAAAGTCTAGTCAGCCAGTCATATTCTTGTATCCTAGAAAGAAACAAAAATTTCTTACCTGTAAGGTGGAAGGAGATCACTAAATACTGCAAAGGACAAACTTTGGTTGGATAAATATAAATCAGTATTCATCACTATCCGTTGGAGAGCAGGAGTTAGGTATGGGCCCAAGAAAGCACGAAGATATAAATCAGTGTTTCCCCTTTTCTACTTGAATACATACATAAAACTTTCTCTAGAAACACTGAAGATGCTTATGTAATGTTGTATATGTTACACTGCTATGTAAGTGGATATGAATGATCAATGCAAGGTGAACTGCTGAAAAGTCAGTCACAATCACATGTATAAGCACAGGAAAGAAGTGCTAGTGCAATTTAGAGAACAACTCACATCTTATAATTAACATCCCACAGGTCTGGAGTTAGCTGAAGCCATGCCATCTCCACGAACAATAAAAACTCATCTGCCTGTGCAGCTGCTGCCTCCATCCTTCTGGGAACAAAACTGTAAGGTAAGGCTGAAGAGGCATACTCTACTTCAAGGGCAAAGAAAGTGACATAAACCAGGGCAGAATATGTCTTCCAGAATCTCTGTGAAAACAAAAGGTCTCCAAAAATATTTTCCCTTTAATGTGCAAAGTCCGTGCAAATCTAAAGTCATGACTAAGTTACCTGAGCTGGATTTTAGAAAATGGCAGCTTCAAAGCAAAATCTCTTAAACCTCTACCAGCAGGCTCCAAGAGAAAACTCCAGGAGATGCTCAATATCTATATAAGTATGTGCAAGTTAATTTCTCTCTCTCTCTTTTCATATCAATAAAGATAATCTACGTGGCAAGAAATGCAAAAGACAACCTGGTGTCATACTACCATTTCCACAGAATGAATAAAGGATTGCCTGATCCAGGAACCTGGGAGGAGTTTGTGGAGAAATTCATGACTGGAAAAGGTGATTAACTGCAATCAGTTGTATAAGAGATTTTGATCATTTTAAGAATGCATGGCATTGATTTATTAATTTCAGTTATGGTTTGAAATCCAGTTCTGACACTGTGGAAGGATATATGCTGAAGGTGTTTCAGTCACAATTTTTCTTCATTCACAGGTTTTTATTATTGCCCAAAGGATTAAATCTACCTTTATGCTCCCATTTTGAGAAAAAAAACCCAACTACTCTTTATTCTGTTATCATTCAGAAAAATGTATGGCAATTTTCAGTCTTAATCTCTTGTCTCTGAGATTAAAAGAAGCCAGTTGAAAAGGAACAATGGTTTAATTGGTTTTACTCTAGACTGATAAAATTAGAAATTTTAAAAAGAAATTGAGGGTTAATTTTGCTAGAAATGTGCAGTGTGAATTTGAGATAAGGGAGTCTTTGTACCTAAATTAATGTATCTAAAAATCAGGCATCTGAACAAAGACAGTTATCTAACTAAGGGCAGGCAACCCCAGAAGCTGATTCATCTGTTTCTAAAAGAGGTGCTGATATCACAGGATATCCAAGAAACAAAACCTGGTCAAGTGTGTGTCAGTTTACAGTTTGGGTCATTAAAGCTTCCTTTGGTCATTAATATTTTTACCACCATGTAGGCCTAGAAATACCAGTGGCTGGGCCAGGGCCAGCGTAAGAATCTCACGTCCAAAGGAGGCCTTATGTCTTGTGTTTGACCAGATCAGCTTGGGAGCCATCTGTCCCAGTGCAGACATCTAGAACATATCTACTTCTGTCTTAGCTAATCATTTTGACACTTGCTGGAGAGAAGCAGGCACTTCTGACAGCATAGCAAATATTTAAACCAGGTAGAATCATAGAATAACACAATGGAATTTTGTTGTCTGTATGGTTCTAACCCCTGCCCTGCTCAAAGCAGGGACAATTAAGACAAGCCTTGTCCAGGTGATCAAATGAATACTGGAAATGTGTGTTTCCATTGACCATAATGCATTTGCATTTGTTGCCCTCTAAAACTACACATGAATCCTGCTCTGAGCATCCATACACCTGAGGGATTAATAGCAAAAATGCTGTAATAAGCACAGTGCACAGCAGTGCTTATCACAGCCATAGTGATTCAAAACCAGCTTGGAAATTCACAGGTACTGGTTAAGAGGGAAACATGAGTGCTACGTGTTAAAGACAGTTGGGGCATTTATAGCTGCTGCTGCTATTACTTCTTTTTCAGTCCTCTGGGGTTCCTGGTATGACCACGTAAAAGGATGGTGGAAGGCAAAAGATAAGCACCGTATTCTCTATCTCTTCTATGAAGATATGAAGGAGGTAAAAGGCAGAACATATGTTTATAGAGCTCTGAAGTATGTAAGTCTAGTAGATACTACTACAAGCAACAGTTTTGTATTACCTGATCTTCTTATCAGACCTGATCTTCTCTGTTTGAGAACTGCAGCTCTAACACTATGTTTGATTTCTTTGCCTTTCCTAGCTCTCCATCTTATCCCATTGTAATTGTCTCTGCAGAATCCAAAGCAAGAAATTCAGAAGATTGCCAAATTCCTTGAGAAGGATCTGAGCCAGGAGGTTCTAAACAAAATAGTCCATAGCACCTCATTTGAGGTAATGAAGAACAATCCCATGGCAAACTACACTAAAGACTTTCAAGGAATAATGGATCACTCCATTTCCCCATTCATGAGAAAAGGTACTGAGGTCTGTTAGTGACATCAACTCTGGTTGTCATTCTGTTTTGAAATAAGCATTGAAGTAAAAGTATCTGATAAGTTATGGATAATGAGCTTCAGGAAATACTGGTAAATTAATCTTTTCTCTTTTTTTGCTTTTCTGTTTCTTAGGGACTGTTGCAGACTGGAAGAATCATTTCACTGTGGCTCAGAATGAGAAATTTGATGAAGACTATAAGAAGAAAATGTCTGATACCTCTCTTGTTTTTCGCATGGAACTGTAATTACTTGCAATGGAACTTAATGATCTTCAGCCTTTTCCATGTCATATATTTTGCTTTTCCTTCACAAAATGTCAGTGTCCCTAAGAATCCAAGATCTCTCTTTCACACATCACTGATTTTTCATTACTGAGAGAGTGCCCAAATTATGCCAAAGTTTAGTAATTCCACTGAAGACTTCTGAAATAATTCCACTGAACACTTCTCAGTCACGCCTACCACAGCAACTTTCAGCATTAATAAAAATATTTCAGACATGCTGTGAGTTTTGGTCTCTGTAAAGCTGCAGTTGATATTGCTGGCATTTTCAAATCAAACTCTTAACAGAAACTAGGAACCAACAGGAAAAAAGGTGTTAAAGGAGTGCAACAGGTCGTAATCAATAAATAACAGTAAACAAATTTAAAGGTGGTCAAGTATAAAGAGACCAACAGAAGTCCACAAAGTAGAATAAATTTAATTTGGTCTCATTTTAAGTTGGACATTATAAATGCTGTTGAGATGAAAGCAGTATTTCCAAGAATACTGAATACCCATTACTTCCTTTGATAAAATTTGCTGAAGGGCTGAACAGAGGCATTTATCTACAGTCTAGCTGTGGACACAGTAGTCCTTATTGCATCTCACACTTGCCTCCTGAACTGGATATCACAGTGTTCTGCTAACATTTGGAAAATTCTGAAAGTTGGTGTGAACCAGGTGGGGAGACAGTGCTGCAACCTCTTCACTGTTGTAAAAGTGTTCATCAGATGCCTCACTCCATTGCCTTCTCCTTCATCTCACTCTTAATCAAATATATAAACATCTCATTGAGGGCTCTTAGTTGCAACAGGGCCTGGTAGGTACAGGAAAATAAAAACCAGTTCTGCTTCAGCATTAGTACCATAACTACAGCCATGCTTTGAGCTTGAGCAAAATTAAGTAAAGTAATTCATAACCCATTTAATTATAGGCAACTGTTACCAATCCACTTTTGGATTTCAAGTGCCATCATTGAGCTTGGCACACAAAAAAGGCCATAAAGACTTCCTGCTTAACTGAGTTTTCACTCTGGATGTCAGAGGGAACAGAATGTAGATTACAGCAGCTAAAGGAAAATACCGTTTCAGTCTCATTTAGTCTCATTTAATCTAGCTTAGTCTAGTTTAATACAAAAAAATGTTTGCGGGGGATATTTTCTCTTTGGCTCATGGAGAGTTAAAAGTGAGCTAAAAATCTGTAGCAATATGAGCAGCTGTCAAATGCAAAGTTCAATTCAGGCTACCTATTTAATTCACATATCTAAAATGAATACAGTCATAAAGGGCAGCATATATCTAAAGTGAATGCAATCATAAAGGGCAGGAATACCTTGCATCAATTTGAAAACAAACAAAAAGCTGCCTGTTAAATGTAGGAGTTACATTGTCCTGGCCCATTGAGTTTTCCCCAAAAATGCAGGAATCACTGAAACTGGAAACACATATTTATTACATTAGCGCAACTTTTTTTTTTTAAGACTTCAGGCCAACAGATTCCTGTCCACAAACAAAGGATGACTCAGTAAAATGACTACCTGATAAAAAATTATCTGTCACAGGCATAGCTGTTCATCACAGTAAGGCTAAATACCAGCTTGAGGAGCTTTTCGCTACTTGTTTGGTTTTTGTTTATGATTAACTTGATTTACTGTCTCACTACTGCAAGTATAAGGAATAGGTGCTGCCTGCTCTCTCAGATATTTCCATTCTCTTGCATTGCTCTATGAAACCACGAGTCAGCACAGCTTGTCAATCTAATCCTCATTCAGTGCCACAAGAGGTATCACTAAATGGAAAACATGCTTAACTCAGTAGCTTGGTGACATTTTATGAGCAAGGCTGTACAAAAGGTCACACAAATGACCTGTTTACTTCTCCCTTGAAATCTCTGAACTATCAGAAAAGCAAAATGCTGACAGTGGCTGAAGCCTGATTTGAAAAGGGAGTTGCATAGCAACTGCAAGGATAGAGGAACCATATAATAAGGGACTTGTATCCCATTGAAAAGCCACCTTTGCTCTCACTTCCTTAGGTAACTTTTCACCCAGCTGCAACTAAGCTGCTACAAACAACAGATAAAAAGGACCACAGGTCAGACTGCAATCACAGAATAAAAAAGGGGAGAAACAAACACTTGATGTGTGGCTACATAAAAACTGGCTTCTCTTATGCTATTGATATTATCCTTCGATATATTCAAAGACAAAAATCTTAACTTTTTTGAAAAAATGTAGCTGGCAGAAGGATAGAAAAGTGGGGAGTTTCTGCTTTTTATTCCTTCTCAAGCCACCATAGCTGAGAGATCAACTTATGGATTCAATCATGATTTGCAGAATGTTCATATTGTACTAGTGTAAAACCACAAGGAATAGTTTATTGTTACCAGTGAAAATTATTTGATCTGTAGTTACGAAGAAAATTTGGGAAATAGGTTAATGGGCTGTAAGCATCCCGCAATGGACCCAGATTCTACAATGGTTTGATGTTTATTTTGAATGTATGTCAACAGAGATGTGCATATGCTTCTGGGCAGATGACTGGAGGGTGCCCTCATCTAGACTGCCTTTAACTTCCACATCTTTAGGTCTGTCAGTTGTTATGTACAGGAGAGCTTTAAATGATGTGTTTGTATATGGAGATTTTTTACTAATACCAACAGAAGTTGGTAAGAGACTTAATATATTTTTACATAAGATACTGTAAATCAATGAGCAACTGCAGAAGGAGATTGTATGTGTTCAGCCAAATTATTTCAAGTAATTTAAACTATTGTCACACTTCTGATGCAAACACATGACTCTATTTACCATGGAGATAAAACTGTACAGAACTGTATTAGACATAAATTCTGAATATATGCCCATGCTTTATTTTCATCCAGTTATCTAGATGCACAGTTTTACTAACCTTCTCAGGTGCAACATCTTCAATGTCAGCTTAACAAGGACTTGTGTCAGTTTAGCTAATGCAATCCCACAGCAACTTCTTCGATGCTGCTTGTTTCTTCTTTTGCAAGAGAGTGTGCCTGCTGGGTTCTGATAGTGGCGAAACTTTGTTATTCATCTCTAAAAAATGTTTCAAGGTCAGTGTTGATTAATACATGTTAACTGTTCACATGGTTTTGTTTTGCAGCTCTGCATAACGACTACGAAAACGAATCCTCCCATGGGAATGAGTGAAGATTCCTGCTTCGATACAGACTGTTTAAAGGACATGGCTGTATTAATCCTAGAGTAGTCATAATCCCCCTTGAGCCTGGCTGTCAATAGCAGCTAGGGGAGACATTTTACTTTCACATGGAATGCAACCATTTCTGAAAGAGAATGAAAGAAGCACAGAGCTTCAAAAACATTAAAGAAAGAAAGAGAAGGGAGCTGTTCTATCTTCCTAGCTAGCATTCAAAGGCAGAGGGACACTGCTTTCCCTTCCACTAAACTAACTGCAGATGATCTGCTTCATACTTGAACTGAAAGTCTCTGTTTCTCCAGTTAGGAAAAAAACCACATGCAGAGGAAGAAGATTTTATTTAATTTGTCCTATCCATATAGGATATGGACATCTTACTCTATATAAGTTTTTTATAATGGTTTATGTAAACATGTTCACAAAGAGCCTTATCTTTACAACCAGGTTAATTATTAATTCTGGCATTTTTCAGAAGTGCATTAACATATTTTAAGCCTGGACGGAAGCTTTCATTTCCCTCACATCCTCAGTGTCTCAATGGAGGCTGTAGGTGAGCCTAGAGGCACATTGAGAGTGAGAGTTAAGTCCTTCATACTTCTAAGATGCAACCAAACTGTGCTGCTGGACTGAAAGTAATGCGCTTAGGCTGGATAACAAGGCTCTGCCTGCCCTCCAGACCAAGCACTGTCTAGGTAGATCAGGAAAGTTGTCATTCAACAGTGTTCCATGGTTAATGTCAAAGAGGCAAATTACTCATTGATTGTTTTGCAGAAGGGCTTTGGCATCACCTGCTGCAAGGGCAGTTGGTATCTATCAGCTGTGTGAGCTCAGACTGCTTTTTGAACTGTCTGAAGGCTCACAGTCTAATTATATCCATCTACCATGACTGTGGAGACAGAGGCATCATGTCAAAAGCAAGCTACACTGGGTCCTGCTCTGGTACAGGCAATGTAAGTACAGGTAGACTCTTAGGTCAGGCACCTAAAAATTAAGGTAACTAATTTTTTTTATTTGTTAAAATTGGGCCTTTTCATTCACAGTAATTTTTTATTGTACCAATAACACTCACTCAGCTACATTTGTTACTATCTCTGTGTGCAATTAGAGGATCTCCACGTTCTGTTAACAATGGAAGTCTTTTGTAGCCAGACCTCATCCCAGGTGTGAAAAGAAAATGGTTCCTCCTGTGAGTTTTACACTAATCTGTCAACAGGCTGGTTGGCCTTTGCTGGTGAGAATATCAAATTACTCACCTCTCTTTCCTGTTGCAGTTTAAGACCAGAATTGAGGACTATATATACAGTCTACTTTTTTAACACCTAACCAATCCTTCACACACAAAATGGTACTGAGATAAATAACTCTCTTTTTCACTGTATCATTCCACTCCTGTGGGAACATACTGAATTTCAACCCAACATAGTCAGCCAAATAATTTGCAGTTCATTTGCACAGGGCAGGGGCTGTACTTTAAGTTTCCAAACAGAGGAAAATAGTTAACATACCATAAATTCATATGCCATTTTCCCTTATATTAACCTGGCATGTAAAAAAGGTATAGAAGCAGCTCAAAGCAAGAACTCTGACTGGCCTGGCATAGGTCACAACTGAGAGTCTGCAATCCTCAGAACTTGTTGCAAAGACAGATTCTACAGTGGTAAGTATTTAAAGCATCTGCTCCTTTATAAAACTACAGGCGTTTTCTCATTCTGTGCTCTTCAGAAAATTCTTGCAGGTCTAATAATTCCAATGCTAGTGAACAAGCATTTGTGCCCTGCCTTGATGTAAGGGCTAATTACAGCCCTGTGGGACTTGGCTTCTCAATGAAAGCAGGATAGAAAATTTGTTATGCTCTTTTATTGTTTATCTTGTTATCTTGTTTTACATAGACAATGCTATTTTTAAATATGAATTAATTATCTTTTACAAAGATAATAAAATCGTGGGATATATGGACTATGTAAATTATTCTTGTTTTTCTCACTTATCTTGTCTCAAATTAGCTGCATTCATTATTATGTATCAGCTTACTGTCTCCTTCTAGATAGGTAAGACAGTTCTTAAATTGTTTAAGAAAACTCTATCAGTCTATTGCAGGTACAAATTTTTCAACAATTTTCCCCACAAAATTCAGAGCAACTTGTGCTTTATTGTAACAAACTGAAATAATCAACAGTCAAAATCCTCAATTGTTTTTCTTTTAGTTATTCTATAAACTTTTTAAAATTCTTCTACCATTCCCTAACCAAGATTCTTTACAATTGCTGTTGCAATTCAGGACCAGAATAAAAGACTGTTAAGACAAATGTACAATATACCTAAATTCTGTTGCATAAAATGGAGGAGGGTGGGAGCGGAGATTTGGCCTGTCTCTGTCAAATATTTGATTTGGCTCTATTCCTGTCTCACAGGAACATGGAGCTCAGGGAGGGGTGGCTGAATCAGCCAGAATCAGTTTCAGAAAGCCTGCCATGAGTGAGCCAGTAGCTCATTGCCTTCAGTACAAACACCTCTGAAAACTCTTCTGTGTCTGCCTTGGACAAGGTCCAAAATCAATTCCCTCGTAGGCTAAATCATGAGATGACCCAAGAATTGGTACATAATACATATTGTCTGAAGATAGGCAGAGGAACAAATTTACATGAAACATTGTTTTCTCTGTGGTTTTCCAAAAGAGAAGGTTAGTTTCCTACAATGTTCTTCTCAAATATCAAAATTCAGTTGGAGGCTGACCTTGAAGCACAGAGCCGTGCAGCATGGCATAGTTTGGGGTAAAAGCTTTTGCTAAGGAATGGTTTTGGAAAGACTCTTTCTTGAGAGGCTCTTCTTGAAATTGTGCGAAATCCCCATGTTAGATCACAGCAGCACAGGCATAGGTAAACAGTTCAGAGTATCCCAAGGTGAAAGGGGAAAGAAAGAATTATCTGTTTAATGCCCTCTGAGGCTTCTAAAAAGTATAACACAAGTTATGAAGAAACAACACCTTCATGCTGTTTGGTTAGGGACATCTGTTCCTTGACAGCAACCTTTGTGAGCATGGAACCATATGTTCCTGCTATAGCTGTGTACCTGCATAAATAAATATACATGAATATGTACATAATGGCCTGTGAATGCATTTCAGGGGGGAAAAAAATAAACACTTTCTTAGGTATATGTGAAGAACCTTTCTGCCTTTTGTCAATATTTGCCATTTGAATTTTACAAGAAGAATGACAGTAAGTGCACTTGAAAAAATGCAATTATTCTTCCGAGATGAGCGTTTCAACTAATGCGACTTTTTATTAAAATACATATTCTCTCATGGCATTATAATTAATTTGGTGGTATTCATCCAGTGAACCATAAACAGAATAATATGCCTAAATTGTTTTTCCCAGGCAACTTCTCATTAAAAATGAATTACTTATCAGAAAATGTGAAAAATTATTCAGGCACTACCAAAGTGCACGCATGGTTACGATGAAAAATGTGTGCCCTTTAAAGTAGGCATTGCTCCCCTCAAACCGGCATAAAAGCGTCTCTTACAAAACACGTAATTACAAGCCGTAACACCTGGGTTCTTCTATTAGCTCTGGTAGTCCTTCACATCCATTTTTGAATTTACTTTATCATGGAATTGTTAGGGTTGGAAGGGGGATCATCTCATCCAACCCCCCTGCCAAGGCAGGGTCACCTAGAGCAGGTGACAAAGGAATGTATCCAGGTGGGGTTTGAATGTCTCTAGAGAGGGAGACTCCACAACCCCTCTGGGCAGCCTGTTCCAGTGCTCTGACGCCCTCAGTGTAAAGAAGTTCTCCCTAGTGCTGGAGTGAAACTTCTTGTGATTTTGTTTAAGGCCATTGCTCCTCGTCCCTGGGCTCTGATGAAAAGTCTGGCACCATCCTATTGGCACCCGCTGCATTTATTCGATAAATAACTTGATCACTTTGTGTTTCCATCGAAGTATTAAAAACAGGCTCTTAAATCGTTAAGCTTCTGCCCTAGCACGTTACTCTTCACCTCACGCTCTCCTTATGGTGGCAGTGAGACACCCGCGCTGACGGCACTGCGTTGCCCGCAAGAGCCCTTCAGGAACAGGGAATAACAGGGTGCAACCGTGTTGCAGCCATACCCTTTCCCCTTTTTAGAAGGCGGAAAACACAAGCTCGGCAGCGACACCTGGGACCCACACCGCGGCCCAGCTACACCCTGGCGCCGAGGCAGCAGGCCCTCAGCACAGCCCCGCCCGCCCCCGGGGCGGTGCTCAGGGACGGACAGGCCGAGCCCGGCGTGCCGGGATGACGGAGGCGGAAGCGGGTCGGGGAGGATGTAGCG
>NW_008238464.1:5353718-5358560 GCF_000691975.1 Corvus brachyrhynchos
GGGCGGCGCGGCCCCCTCGGCCGCGGCCTCGTAGCGGGTGGCGCAGCCCTGGCGGACGGCAGCTGTAAGGGAGGCCGGGGGCCGGGGTGGGAAGGGAAGGGAGGCCCTGCCGCTGCCTCTGCCCCGCGGAAATGCGAGCGCCGGTGAGGGCTACAAGAGAGGTTGCTTAGTGCCCCGCCTGCTTAGAAGGTGGGGACGTTGCCCTGCTGGCTCGGGCTGGGGAGAGCAGGCGCTGCTGACTCGATGGGAGCGACACCCGGGTGACACACGGCGGGGGCGTCGAGTGGTTACTGTGTGGAAGCACCCACGGGCGAACAAGGGCTCCTTTTCCACCGAGGTGACCCGATGTGTTAGCAGTACGTCAACTGTGAAACACCTACCAACACAAGCAAATAAACCCACTGAAGTGTCTGTATCTAGTGTAGCTTTCATAAACACCAAGGCAAATCCAAAGGCAACATTGAAGAGTTTTAAGTTCACACATTAAATTAACTCTCCTGGTAGTGTCTGTGCTGCTGAAGTCACTCTAATAGGGGTTCAGTGCCACTGGTTGTTGAAGCGATCACGATTCAAAATGCGTTTGGATGGGACTTGGTACACTTAGAGTTGGTGATGTCTAATAGTTGCACACTGCTCAGAAAATTGCTGTTCGTGATGGCCATTACTGCCACAGTTCACAGCAAAGGCTGCTGTTATTGCATTTATGCATTGGTTAGGCTTTCTAAGAGTATGTTAGGCTACTGCAAAAGTAAGGGATAGATAGCAGTTAAAATACATAGGTCATCTCGAAGTGTGTTATGGAAACCCCTTAGTGTAGGGGCTAAAGTAGGCTTGAAACAAAACCAAAAAAAAAAGATTGTGTGTGTATATATATATATACGTATATCGGTATACTATGGAAGCATCCTGATTTCAGAATGGTGGACTAGAAACCATGCAGGATTGCGTTGGGCTTAAAAGCATACTTAGTAGCTGCAGGCTCGCAGCTTGGATGCACCTAACCAATAAAAATTCAGGGTGTTTTGGTAGCTCATCTTCCTCATTTTTCTTCTAACTCAAGTGGGTGAAGCCCTCTACATGAGCTGCTTCTGGTTTCTGTTACCAGAACAGCAAAACTGGATGCATTGTTTCACACGGTATGTGGTTCTGCCTCTCTGTGATTAGCTTAAAAGAGTTAAAAGTATTGTGAGAAGAAAATTCATCTGATCTTACTGTAGTATGAAGAGTGGTGAGCTGTCATTTTCTGAACAGTACATGCAGTTTGTTGTAATTCATTATGCTGTCCAAGTGCTAAAATATTAGGAGTGTAAATGTTGACAAAGTTTTACATGCTAAGAAAATCTGAAACTTTATAGCTTTTTTTTCCTAATGATGTACCAGCACATTATTTTCTAATAAGTTTGCTTTTGCCATCTTAAAAAAAACCCCAAACACATAGATAACTATAACTGCCTTTGTCCTTTGTCTGTACTTGACCTCATGTTTCTAAAGGTGATGCTTTTTCTTATCTGTATCACCTGTTCTCTCTGAATTCTTAGTGATTGTCCATTCTCTTAGTGTTTAGATCTAGTTTGGTTCTTCCTGAGTTTCTACCATAAGGGTTTTGATTTCTTTGGCAGAATGAAGAGAGTAGCAAAATAAAAGTGAAGGTATGTGTGTATACATACATACACACACACACACAAACATCTAGATATATAAAAGTACAAAGATTTCTATATACACGTCTCCACTTTTATACCTATGCACATATGATAGTATGAAGGAAAAAGCAGGGTAAAGGTTGAGGCTTGGAAATGCTATACCTAATATATTGGAAGTGTCTGTTCCCTTTTCCTTCACAGCATTCTGGCTGTATATGTTTCTTTGTGTTCCTGATGATACATAAGCATATCCCATATAAACCACTGTAAAGTAACAGTCTCCCAGATTAGATCTGTGGAAGTTTACAGTCGAACGCATTTTATGTGTATGTGAGGAATAGGGAACCCAGAATTTGCAGAGCCTTTTCAGATATGTTTGTCAGGCCAGCAATCTTAGTGGGAACTAGTATGTGTAAGGAAAAAAGAAAGAAGAGTGGGTTTATAATTTGTTCAAATGAGCCCTGACTTTGCTGAGTCTTTTGGAATATATTTGATATGCTAACAATTGTAGTGATAAACCGGTGTGTTTAAGAAGGAAACAAAAAAAGATTAGGAGTTTATGTGGTTCAGAAGTTCCCAAGGTTTGATTTAACTGCAACTCCTCTACAAGTTTTTTTTTTTGTTGTCTTTTTTTTTAAATGGTTCTTTTAAGAACAAGATAGTGAGTCATGCTTTTGAAACGGCTTGTAAATAAAATTAATTTGCAATACTGTATCAGTTCTAGATGTCAATTCAGTAATGGAATCATAAGATCATACTGGTTTGGACATTGGGAGCTTTCTATTCTGCTGTTCTAATAATCACAGTAGATGTTTTTCCATTATGCTTCTAACTAATCCTACAAATATTTGTTGTTTTAAAATTTTATTTTAATTTTTTTCTCGTTCTCTTGCTATATTCAGTTAGTCTCAGTGTTTGAAGACTTTCAATTAGTTCCTTTGGTAGTCTTACACTGAAAAGTTAGTTACTGCAAATTGTACTTTATCTTGTGCTAGGTTCAAGATGCTGGGCAGGAGATGGTGGCGTCTTCTGGCACACCAGGACCAGGCAAATCAAAGGTAATCAGTCCTCACAAACCTAATTTATTTGGATACCAGTAGCTGCAAGGGTTACAGCTTAGCCTGCGAGCCATGACTAATAGGAAGACAAAGATATTTTTAACATTTCTTCTAGACAGGAAAAATTAACTTATAAACATTAAGATAAAGTGTTTTGGAAACCATGAGGAAAAAAATCTTTTTGGTATGTTCACTTCCTGTTATATTTGATAAATTAATAGCATGCAGTTTTGGCAGCATGTTTCATAATGGACACAGACATCTTTGCATATGTTGGAAGTAAATTTAAACAGTGACAATGTTAGGTCAACATGCTATTTTCAAAATGTTGTTCAAATTGTATTATTGAATTGCCATCCTTGCCAAATGAATTTTCCTAACTGATGCTGCCCAATTGTCTGCTCCAGAGTTGTTTCAGAAAAGTACAGAATTAGGAGTAGTTTCTGTTACTGTACTTGAAATAACAGAATTGGATAACAAAATAGCAGTAACTTGTACTGTTATTCTTCTTTGAAATGTTGTTCTTCTTGCAAATGTGTGGTAAGAGTTTCTTGTCCTAAAATTCAGCTTCTTGGAAGTGAGATGCTAAAATGCCTTGTCTCTATTTCTCTCCGGGTTAAAGGAAACCAGTTTCTCTGATACATACTTTTTTTTGCAGCTGGACACATTGCCCAAAGAAGACCTCATCAAATTTGCAAAAAAGCAAATGATGCTAATACAGAAAGTGAAGTCAAGATGTGCAGGTATCTTTCTGGAAAGAACAATTTCTGGCTGAATGCTTGACACTACCTGACCTTTTCAAATATCACTGTGTGGTTTTGATAAGTAGATCTAAATTCTAGGGAAAAATCCTAGATTTTATTTTTGTTCAATTTTGCTGTTTATGGTGGGAGGATAAGGGCTGAAGTAATTTGATTAAGAAAGAGAGGAAAAGAAGTATTGCTTTTGCCAGGTATTACATTAATTTTGGTCTGACAGTATGGCATGATGGAACAGTGTAGCTTGTGTAAAAGTTTTAGTGGGATTTGTCATTGTCTGTTCCCCGTGCAGGTTGCTTTTCAGGCAGCAGATGGGAGGAAGAATGTCTGATTTTTTTTTTCATGAATAGTACTGTTGTAGAGTACAATGGCTTCTTTAAGATAGTTTGCTACTTTATATTTGAACATTTGTTGCTTTAACAAGAAATTGTAAAATATATCAAACAAAATTTTGTGCTTAACAACAAAAAGTATGTGTAAATCTGTGCTCTCACATGCTGTCCTTCTCTCTGCTGTCCCTTTTCCTCCAATGGCCCACTACTTGGACTGGTGTCACTTCCCCTTGTTTGAAATGACAATTATGCTGACTGCTGGGAGCTGCCCAGTGAAACAATAAGGATATAGGGATGGGCTATACCAGGCTTTTCCTCAGTGTGGTTATTCATAAGATCTTGTTCTTCTGCTTGCTGCTTATTTTTAGAGAACCAGTAGAAACTGAGTATCTTTCCTCTGATTTAAATTGACCATGAAATAGAAGGTAAGATGATCATCAAAAGAATTTCTATCTGTTGTCCCTCTATCCAAAGAAGGAGGTTTTGCTTCCTCAGGGAACCATGCTCAGTGTCAGGACTGGAGAAGTAGTACTGAATATTTGGTCTCTTTCTGTTAGTCCTGTCTATCACTCAGTAACAAACAAAAACTGATGAAGTAAAAGACATCTCTGATTTGAACAAAAGTGTTGTCAGGCACTGGATTTACTAGAAATTTGCTACTGTGATGCAGCATCAATTCATACTGTGAAATTTCTTTACATTTTAAGAACTGGAGAAAGAAATTGAAGAACTCAGATCTAAAGCAGCTACTGCAGGAGCTGATGATATTATTCAGGTAGGAATACGTAATGGGTTTCTACTGTATTACTTAAAGTTAGCTTACGTACATCCACAGAAATAATTTGTTAAATAGTAAATAGCTTGAAAACTGTTATTCAAATTGAATGGAATCAATCTGCAGGAATCCAAGACACTTCCTAAAACCTTTTTTATTCCTTCTCCCCTCATGTCCTTACTCCACTTGCCAGCAAACACTATTGATTCTGTGAGGAATAGTACAGAGTAGTACACTTTCCAGGCAGAACTTATCACAGCACTTCAGTGCTTGAAA
>NW_008238464.1:5358636-5369908 GCF_000691975.1 Corvus brachyrhynchos
AGCTGGTCAATTTAGATTAGATGTAAGGAAGATGTTTTTTTACACAGAGGGTGGTGAAATATTGGAAAAGGTTGCTCAGAGAGGTGGTAGATTCCCCACCCCTGGAAATATTCAAGATCAGGTTGAATAGGGCTGTCGGCAACTTGATGGAGTTGAAGATGTCCCTGCTTGCTACAGGGCAGTTGGACTAGATGGCCTTTAAAGGTCCCTGCCCACCCAAACTATTCTATGACTCTATGAATGTCCCCACCAAGACTTTTCCTTGTGTGGCTGGTTAGACCAGTTTTTGTTTATTTTGGAGTGACCATTGCAGAAAGACTTCAGCTATTTACAAAAGTTCTGACAGTCATTTGATGAGATTAAAAACACATAATTCAAGTTGCATGTCACAAGAAGTATTTTTGGGATCTGTCTTTCTCAGGGTAAGGGTCATAGCATACGAAAGTGAAAATTGGTAGTGACGAGGAATTTCTCAACTGTAGAATTGTTTTGAATAATTTGGGTAGAGATTTCTTTTCTACAGAAAGGGAACTTCACCACCACCACCTGATAATAAAAACTAGCTGATCACAAGTACAGTTTTTAAAAGAACCCAAAGTCATTGTTTTAGTCTACTTATTTCATATCAGTTTTATTTGGGCTGAAAGCAGTTTTTAAAACCAGACTGATGTGTTTATTTGACAAAAAGGGTCATAATCAGTATGTGAGTTCCTACATTTTGCAGAAATGATTGTTTCCATTGTTAAGAAACCCTTCTTTCAATGATCTTTCTCATTTAATATTAGGCTCTCACAGAAAGGCTGGATGCTGTGCTTCTGGAAAAAGCTGAAAGTCAGCAGCAGTGCATAGCTCTGAAAAAAGAAAATATTCAAATAAAGCAAGAAGCAGAGGTACTGAAATGAGCCACAGAACATTACTGAAATATTTCAGAATTATATTTATTTTCCAGGTTTACTTGTTGTATATCTAATTTTAATCTTTTTCTTCACTTACCTTTGTTCTATCTTTTAAAAAAATCTAAAGGCTTTATATATTAAAGCATATTTCTCTGTACCCCCTAGTCCATAGTAATAAATATAAAATTCTTACATACATTGTCTAGATCCACAGCTGTGAGAAGAATTCAGTGTGTACATTTAAAGCCTACGTAGGCTTCAATCCATCAGCTCTGCCTTTCCATGGGAGATACGAGATTTACCTTTAGATATTCGTAAGAAGGAGCCTGTCAGCCAAGGCACCTATATTATATCAATAATCTCAATTAATAATAAAGTGAAGACTGAATTGCTTGCAATTGATGGGCATTGTTATATTCCAGATACCTGAATTTGTTGTACTAAAACTAATCTGATATTTAATACATTATCAGAATAGTTGCTAAAGCTGAAGTCTATCATGACTGTTTTGTGAAATTATGCTGGTAAACATGATTTAGGATTTAGTTTTCCTTTCTCATTTTGCAAATGTTCTTGTACTCTGTGCAGTGTCTTCTGAATTTGTCTTAATACAGTTAGATATTTAAAAGCTATAACAGTTTTTAAAAAACATTTTCTCATTCATTTTTGTAAACAGTTCACTTGGAAATTCTGTGTGCTAAATTACCAGTATTTAATAATGTTCTTGTTTGTTTAGGCTGCAGTGGCTAAAACAGAAGAATTGCAAAAACAACTGGAACAATCAAGTATTGACTCTCTGGAAGAAATAAAAGCTCTGAAGAGTGAATTAGCAAATGCACAATGCAAGCACAATGAGGATTTAAAAAAGCTGAAGTTGGAATTAGATGAACAAGTGAAGAAACAAATTGAGCTGGTGGAGCAGGTTGAATGTCACAGTGATAGTCAAAAAGAAATTAAAAGATTACAAGATGATGTCCAAAGAATTAAATCTACTTATGAGGAGCAAATTCTGTGTCTGAACAAGCAGTTGGAAACTGTGAATGAAGACAAAAACAAAGAAGTGACAAATCTGCAAGAAACTATTAAAAGCAACTCTCAGTGTTACCATAATGAAATAAAAAATCTGAATGAAGAGCTTAAAAAATTAAAAAATGCCCATCAGGAAGAGGTGTCAGAATTGATGCATCGGATTGAAGTATCATCTAAAGAAAACAAAGAAAAGCAAAATCAAATAAATCAGTTACAGCACAATTTGGCAGAGAAAAATGCCAAGGATGAAATGCATGCTCATACTGACCAGCATGAATATGACTTGGAGCAGCTGAGAGAAGTCTTAAATAAAAATTTAGAAAACAAGATAGATGTTGCAGATACACAAGAAGAACCTTGTGTAGAAGCAAGAATGGAAGAAAAGGTTAGGTACCTGGAACATAGTTTAGAAGAACTCCAGTCTCAACATAGTATATTAAAAGATGAGTTAACTTACATGAGCAATGTCAAGATAAAACTGGAAGAGGAAATCCATCGTATGAAGGATGAGTACTTTCATGAGCGGGAAGACTTGGAGTTTAAGATAAATGAATTGCAGCTTACTAAAGAAGATTGCTGTTGTGTAATTGAAAAACTAAAACTGGAGCTTCAAGGAGCAGGACAGCACTATGAAACTGCTGCAAAAGAGCACAAATTAGAGATTCAGACTCTGAGAGATCAACACAAGAGAGAAATTTCTGAACTAAATGAAACTTTGTTATCTGGTTCTGAAAAAGAACAGATGGCATTAATTTTTGAAATGCAGGAACTTAGAGAACAACTTGAAAAGCTAACTCAGGAGAAAGAAGAAGCTGTGTCCAGTTACAACAGCCTGAGAGAAACAATGGAAACTCTACAGGCTGAGCTAGGTGAATCTGCTGGAAAGATCAGCCAGGAGTTCGAATCAATGAAACAACAGCAAGCTTCTGATGTCAGTCAACTGCAACAGAAACTCCGGGCTGCTTTCAATGAAAAGGATGTTCTTCTTGAAACTGTAAATCGCCTACAGGAAGAAGTAGAAAAATTGTCATCTAATCAGTTAGAGATAGAAGAACTTAAATCTAAAATTGTTAGTCTTGAGGAGGACAATAACGCAATGACAAGCTCCATTGACCAAAAAGAGATTACTGTAAGAGAACTGGAAGAGAAGATCATTGCTCTTACTGATCAAAACAGGGATATTTTAAATGATGTGAAATGCTTGGGTGAAGAGAGAGAAACCCTTCAGGAAAGGTGCAAGCAAGAACAAGTTAAAATTCAGGAACTTCAGCAAGAAGTAGATGTTGCTAACCAATACAATAATGACCTGAAGGAAAAGGTAGAGGAATTAACAGAGAAACTGAATGAAGTTTTAACTTCAAAGGGTGAAAATGCTCAAATGCTAGAGCAACTAGAAAAACAGATTGAATGTCTTGTGCGTGATAAAGAGCAGCTTTCATCTGAAGTATACACTCTTCGTGAGGAAAACAAGAAACTCATTCAGGAAAAAGGTGAATTAAGTGAAGAGCTGGGAAAGACTACATCTGAAAAAGATGGTTGTTTAGTATTGAAAGAGCTGTCTGAAAACTTAGAAAAGAAACTACAAATGATGACTGCAGAAAAAGACCATATAGCAACATTACTTGAAAATGAACAAGTGCACACATCCCATGTAAGAACTCAGCTGTACCACCTACTTGAGCAAGTGGGGTTCAGCATTTCAGATTCTAATGAAGAATATGATTCTCTTAACTTGATAAAAATTGCAAATGAATGCTTGTCAAAAATTAAAGAAGAGCAGTGCCTTGCTCTACAAAAGGAGGAGGAAGTAGTTCATTTGCAGCAGGAAGTTGAGAGATTAGAGGAAGAAAATGCAGCTCAACATAGAGAACATAGATCCCTGATTAAGGATTTTGAAAAAGAAAAGAATCTCTTGAGAGAAGAACTGGAAGGAGTGTTGTCTGAAAAAGAGGCGCTTCAACATGATATCCAGGAGCTGAGGAATGTCAGTGAAAAAACAAGGATTGAAAATCAAGATCTTTTAGCTAATATTGAAGAGATCAGTCAAAAACTTGCTCTTTATGAAAATCAAATACAAGAACAGCAAAAAGGATCTGAAAAACAAGACGACTTAAATTTCATTCTGGAACAAAAGGAAACTGAGCTTAGAAATGTGAAAGACGAACTGAGTTCTCTAAAGGTTATATTTTGTTATTGAAGTATAAAGACTAAACCTCTAAAGTCTTCAGAATTAAGGTTCAAAAAATACTTTCAATTCTCTCTTCTTTTTTTTTCTTTTTTTTTTCCCTTGGCCTGAAAGTGAGTTTCCCTTCTAGAAAGCACGTGTTTCTGAGTTTTCTAGCACCTCAAAATTCCCTTCTTTCCCCCAGGAAAAAAAAATGGAACAAAACCAATCATAAAGCTTTTTTGACAAAAGTTGTTTGTAGTTGAACCTCTCTTCCTATCAATATCCCTCAAAGCAATCAATTGACTAGATGGACTAACTGACCTCATAATCTTTCACCTCTAACTTTCTGTGGTTCCATCTCAAACAAAACTGCTTGATCTGCATTAACTTCAGGTCTTGGGAATTGCTGGTTATGTAAAGCTGACAGCTCCAGAATGAGGGTGTCTCCCCTTTTTTTGTGCTTTGACAGGATGGAAAGCAGCTCTTAAAAGGTTGGAGTGTTCTGCTTTCAACATAACTACTTTCACCAAGCTGATACGAAGTTGCTCATAAAGGCTTTCTTGGTAGTAAGAACGTAGACAGTTTTAGCTGTAGCTAAAACTTCTGGTGGCTTTTTAGGGAAAATACAGGTACCACAAAGAAATTTTTGTAATGCTTCTTATATCTATTTTTATAATACAGAATGTAATGGAGACAATGACTGAGAAAACTGATCAACAGTCTTCAGTAGCAGAGCTTCAAGAAAAAATTGGTATCTTTCTCACTTTTTTTTTTTATATAAATGGTTTGGCTTCTTTGGATTGTTACTTTTTCTTTCTTTGCATAATTGTCCTGTATTTCCACAAGTCGAGGAAGATGGGGAAGTAGGTATTAATGCAGCTTCCTGCAATATTTCTTCCTTTGGGAATTTTAAATGTTAGCAATTTTAAGTTGAATATGATTTGATACTTTTTAAGGCTTTTTCTTCCTCTGTACATCTGTCGATAAACAGTGTAGTGGATTTAATATTTATTTTTTAAATGTGGGTAACTTGTCAGTAAGAATCCTTGAGGCTACCAGAAGGAAAGGGAAGCAACACTGCCAAAACTACTGTTGCTTTATTGCAGTTATCCCAACACAATTAGCAGGAAAATGCTTCTGAGTTGTTAAATTTATGTAGAAGTAGACAGGAATATGGCTCTTAACTGTGATGGAAGCTTCTGAAACAGGGAAAGATTGTCCAGGGAAGGATTGCCCCTAAGCTCTCTGTGTGTCTAGATGTTTTAGCTTCAAATTAAATGCTTAACTGAATGAAACACTTGAACATCCCCCCCTGCTTTATATTTTGTTTGGTTTTAAAATCATGCGGATGTTTGTGTTCTAATTGAATTTCATTTCATTTCACTTCTTGGGAAGAAATGGAAAGATGGAATTTTTAATTTTCTTATGTATTTATTTTAGGGATGCTCGAAAAAGAATCTGCTGAAAAAGGAGAGAAGCTAAATAAAATTAAAGTGGTTGCTGTGAAAGCAAAGAAAGAATTAGATGCCAGCCGAAAAGAGGTACCCTGACTACTTCCTAATATGAAGAAGATTCTGCATGAGGGGTTTTGTTTTAATGACACACACTTCTTTTTATTAAGATGCAGACTCTGAAGGAAGAGTTGGAGTTGGTTCGATCAGAAAAAGATCAGTTGTCTGCATCAGTGAAAGATGTAATTCAAGGAGCCGAAAGCTATAAGGTAGGTGTAGTGCTGCATTCACAAAAGACAGTAAACTGTCAGAAAATACTTCAGGTTTGAAGCCTAGCCTGGATATACATTGCTATTTACTTGCACAACTATATTTGGCAAAAAAATTTGTGTCAGTGCAGTTGAATACCAGAATCCAGAAATGTAAGGTTCTCTTAATGGAACCGTGCAGCTGCTGTCAGAAGAAAATGAGGCACTTCCTTTCTACTGGAATGTTATTTTTAAACCTTTTGAATCTAGCATCATACATACCAAGCAATGTGTTGCTGAGGCAAAACATAAATCCCTGTGAATTCTTCAAAGTTGAAGGTCCATTTGAAAATCCTTAAATGATGAAGACAAACTTGGAATTCCTTGGGAGCAAGTCTTTTTGGAGTACACCTTTGGGCACATGAAGGCAGAAGCAGGTGACAAGTCAGCATTGCTTCCCAAAGAGAAAGCTGTTCCCCATAAGACTTATGAGGAGAGGCTGAGGGAACTTGGGTTGTGTAGTCTGGAGAAACGCAGGCACTGGGGGAGGCTCTATTGCTCTCTTACAACCACCCAAAAGGAGGATGTAGCCAGGTGGGGATCAGTCTTTTCTCCCAAGCAACAAGTGATAGGACAGAGGGAAATGGCCTTAAGTTCCACCAGGGAAGGTTTAGATTGGATGTTAGGAACAACTTCTTCACAAGAAGGGTGCTCAGGCGTTATAACAGGGGAACAACGGAGTCACCATCCCTGGTGGTATTTAAAGTATAATAAGTAAACACAGCAAGCACTTTATATACATGTATATAAAGTAAACACAGCACTTAAGCACGTGGGTTAGTGGTGGATTTGGCAGTGCTGGGTTTACTGTTGGACTCAGTCATCTTAAAGGTCATTTCCCATCTAAATGATTCTGTGGCATCATTGAGAGTATTGCATCCAGTCTTGTCCTTCCTTCTACCCCCAAATACAAGAAAGACATTGATAACTTGAAGCGATTTCAGTGGAGGGATGGCTGGGTTGGTCAAGAGACTGGAATAAGCGATGAGAAGTTGCTCAGCCTGGAGAAGACTTCAAAGGAACCTAATACGAGTCTTCCAGTACCTACAAAGACATTATGATGGGAATAGAGCCAGGTTGTTAATGGGGGTGCAAGGTAAGAGAGTAGTCCTCAGTTGAAATGAGAGGTTCCAACTGGATACCTGGATTTTAATGCTATGAGAATGGTTGAGCTTTGGAATAGGTTGTCCAGTGGAGTAGCCATCTCCACCCTTGGAGACAGGTCCTTGGAAAGACCTGATTGGACAAAACTCTGAGTAACCTGGGCTCATCTCACTGCTGACCCTACTTTAAGCAGTAGGATGACACCTACTGAGCTGTCTTCCAACCTGAATTATTCTAGAATTTCATGAACTGGAAGGGGTTTCTCCCAGAGCCTGTAGTGGAATCATAGCTTTAATTTCATTCTGGTATTTCTGATGTGCAGTAAGACAACTCCTATACTGAAATATTAGGTAAGCACACCTCAGAGGTGTAGAATGTGCTTATGCAATACATCTTGCAAAAAATTATGCCTTTGTGTTTGTATGTGTTAAGAATCTTTTGATGGAATACGACAAGCAAGGAGAACAGCTGGATTCTGAAAAAGGCAGAGCAAATAATCTTGAACATCAGGTAGATGACCTCACAAGACAGCTACAGATGTCATCCGAGCAGGTCAGTTCTGTATGTGGGTCTCATCTATTGATAAGTACCATGAAAATTAATTCTGCCTGTTGGGTGCAAGTTTTAATCGTGTAATTGTTACTCTAGTTTCATAACCTAAGTGTATTTTGAATAGTGACTTGAAATTCAGAGTGGTTTGTTTGTTCCTTTTCAACATCTGATATCTTACCTGGGCTGTGAGAAGGATAAATATATCTAGAATGTCTGGCTTTGTCAATAGAAGGAGTTTAGTTTATCCCAGGTCAACTCACAGAAAAGAGCAGATCATCTCTGACTTGATTTTGGACCTACGGCTCTGCTGCAAGTATCAAACTTGCAAACAAAATGTGCATTTGGGTTTTTTTAATTTTTTGTTTAACCAACGGAGTGTTTAAATATACTAAATGAATTATGGAGTTTGCATTTTTCACAAGGATGAGAGTTTAAGATGCATTGTAGAGTACTGTAGTGGCATTCAGAGGGATCTGAGATGGTAATTAAGGAGCTGTAAGACACATTTTTGCAAAGCTAGCTGCAATGAGTTTGGTATTTAGGATTTAAACTCCTGTGCCCCACGCACCAAAGATCCACCTAGGCCACTGTTTCCTTACAAACACAAGCCAGTAGTGAATATCATAGGAAGAAATAAGAAATAATGGTATATATTCTGCTGATTATGCAGGCATTGCATTTTTCAAGTTTGTTATAAAGAATTTGTAAATAAAACACTGGTTAGGTAATTGACATCTTTCATTTATACTGCATTCTTAATAGGCAAAATAAAGACTAAGATACATCACTGAAAATGTCAAAATTTAATCTGTTACAGTCACTGCAGAAGTATTCCAGATGCAGTAGAGTTCTTACTATGTGCTGTTGGAAGACTTGGTGGTTCAGTCAAAGCTTGCAGTTCAGCCTTTTTTAGGAGTTAATACTATGATCATTTGTTTATAAATACAGCACCTGTATTTGAAGTGTGGCAATAAGTATTGAAGTATTGTATTGTTGCAAGGGGAAGGTGATTCTTGCAGAAAGCATAAGTTTTGAGGGTTTTTTTTCAGATTTCTTTTAATTCTTGCCATTTTACAGAAAGCTGGGCAAATTAACTGAACAAAATAACCAAAATGTGCTAATGGCTTTAATTTCACCTGTTTATTAATCTGATTTAAAAGAATTAAGCTAGAAAAGACTCATCTGTAGGAGTGGTGTTTGTTAGGGATTTGGATAGAAATCAATGTTGGGAATTTTTTTAAATATAGAAAATATTTTATCTGTTAACATTGCACATGAATTCAGCTTATGTTTTTTATCATTCCACTGTGCTAATTTCAGCATGATCAGTTACACTCTGCGAATGAAGACCTCCTGGCTCGTGTTGAAACACTGCAAAATAATACTAAGCTGCTGGAAACTCAGATACTGGAAATACAAAGAGCCAAGGCAAAGGTTGACAAAGAACTAGAAGCTGAAAAGCTTCTAAAAGAACAGAAAACAAAGGTAATACTTTGTAGAGATGGTGAATGGGTTGAAGCATTGCTTTCACTGGATGTGATTTCTGTTAGACCTTTGTAAACTGTGTTTTCATAGATCAGGTTCTGTGCTTTCTCTCCTTGTTACTTGACTGTCCTTTTTGAAAACTTGGTCTGTTCATTGAAAGAACTTTGCAAGGCTGTCAATTCAAGTAGGTTGGGGGTAGTTACAGAATGTGAAAACCACTTTGTAGGATTGTTGGTTTTTCTCCTGTTTACAGTGATTTCCTAAAAAAGAAGTCAACTATCTGTACAACCCAAGTGTGTGTGTGTCTAAGTATAAAAAGATGCTGACATCTGTTTTGAAATTGGACTGCATAATTGACAACTATTTGAATTTCAGGAACATAGTGGTGCTCTCCGAGAAATGGAGGAGCTTCAGATGCAACTTCAGAAGGAAAAGAAGCACCTGCAGAAAACTATGCAAGAACTAGAGCTGGCCAGAAAGGTAGGGTTGCTGTCCATGTTAGTGCTTAATGGACTACCAAAGATTTTGGCCCATCTGGCTGTGTAGAGTGCCTTCCTTTCTGGTCTGAGGATTTTAAAGCTGGAGGGTTGCAGAAGGGAAAATGTGAGGGCTTTTACCCCTGCTTGTGTGCTTGGAGAGCTGAAATGTTCTTTTAGGGTTGGTTTTGGTTTTATTTTTTGTTTGTTTGTTTAGCTTGGGTTATGTGGCCTTTCATGAGTAGAAATAGGAATAGAATTCAGATGTCTGGAATACGTGTATAGTGCACTGTTAAGAAATTGCCTTGGTTGTAAGGACTGAAGATGACAGAAACTAATACATACAAAACACCTACTGATAAAACTAGCAACAGGTTTTTCAAAGCTTTTGGTTCTTGTTTGAAAACAGATTATTTACTGAGGATATGGAAACCAAATGGATGGGTGGTATTTGCGGATATGGATAGAGACAAAATTTTTGTCTGATGAGCAGTATAGTTTTTTACAGAATTACAAAAGTCATAGCGGCCAAGACAAATTGTAAGCTCTAACTTCATTTTGTGTACCTTGCAGGATGCTCAAAAGAGTACACTGATGGATATGGAAATAGCTGATTATGAAAGGCTAGTAAAAGAACTTAATCAGAAGATTACTGATAAAGACAGCAGAATAGAAGATCTTGAGCAAGAAACAGGGATTCAGAAACAGAAACAAGAGACCCTACAGGAAGAAATAAGTGAGTAAACTATAAACAGCAAGAGTCACAATGGTATAGTTAGCAGTGGTAAAAAATACAATTCAGAAGCAACTTCTTAAGTCAGCGAGTGAGAGTAAGCTTTGCAGGGAATACTAAACAGTTGCATCAGGAAAGCAATTTTTGTCTTAGAGGAACCTTTACTAGGTTATGTATCACGTAATCCAGAATTCAGCACTTAAAAGCGAATTTGCCTGCCTGACATACTGTGTTTCTTACCTGATTAAGTTATTCATAAGTTCTAAATTTTGGTGACTGACAAGGGTTTTATATACCACACTCATAAAACTTTATTGATTACCATGTGGTTAAAAATTCCATTTCTTCCTATCCTCAAGTGTAAATCTTAAAACCATTTCACTTATTTGAAGATCTTTGGGATAACTTTGAAAAAGGATGCTAACGTTACTATAAGCTACTTGTTTGCAGCTCTTAAGGAATCTGTTAGAATTTGTTTAAATATTTTCCAGCATTTTTAAGGAAATACAAGTGGGGAGGTTTCCTTTGCATATAATTGTTGTTTTCTGCATTAGAGTCACTTCAGTCAACTATGCAACAGGATGAGGAAAGAAATGCCAAGATAAAACAACTCCTGGTAAAAACCAAAAAAGAACTGGCTGATTCCAAACAAGCTGTAAGTCCATATGCTAATGACTGTGTATTCTATTTTTAAACTAAATTTTAAAAAACAGATGGTAGGTGAATTTTTAGGTTGCTGAGGTTTGGGGGTTTTTTTTAATATCCAGGTAATTTTATCTTGCAGGAAAATGACCATCTAATGTTGCAGGCCTCATTGAAAGGGGAACTGGAAGCCAGTCAACAGCAAGTGGAAGCCTATAAGGCAAGAAACTTCACTGTTTTGTTAGTACAAGTTTTCTCATTTAAGTACTAAGGGTGTGATTTATACTGGGCACATGAAGAATAGAGGTGCTATTTTTACTTCTAGGTTACTGGTTGTTTTTCTTAAATGAGTTTTTTCTGTTTGCTGCTTTCCCCAAATATTTTTTCCAGTGATTTTTTTTAAGTGGCTTTACTCTGTCTTTTTCCTCT